>NW_025776842.1:0-39508 GCF_021130785.1 Homalodisca vitripennis | reverse complement strand
GTTGTGCTTCCGCAATCTGGACACGTTCCTTAATAACTGTTCCCTTTGTAGGTTTTCCATCTCCACATCTGACTGCCATATTCCAATCATCAGTATTTTAGGATGTATTATAATACATTACCGTAATGATATCATTTTGTGTTTACCTGTTATTCTAGGTTCGGCAGTTTTTAAAATGAAAGTTTTTCACCACGAGCAGCAAATCACATAGCGACTTGAGAGAGTACGTACAAGTATTTTACGTGCAGCAAAATTTGCAGTTAAATAAAATCTTATAGGAAATCTAAAAATCTCCAGAAAGTTTACTCGAAATGAAAAGTTATTATTTATTTCCCATTGCATTAAATATTTTTTGTTAAGAAATGTTGACATAATAATATAATTATATTTTATCAGCATACATAACACAAATAATGTTAAGGAATACTATGAAAAATGCAATAATTATTTCTCTTTAAAAAAGCTGGGTAATTTATAATATTTAAATTAACTTGAAATATTTACAAATTTAAACATTTCATTTATTGCTTAGGTATTCATGTTATATTAAAATCGATTAATTTTACGTAAACTTATTAATAGAACTAGCTGATTAAACATAATTTATACAACGTGTATATACTGTAAGTCCACAAGAATAACAAAAACTACATTTTATAACTTCCGTAAATGAATGCACACTAAGAGTTGTCCCAGAACGAAAGTTAAGATACCTTTAGTAGTACTACTCTCGAGGCAAGAGAAAAAGATAAATGTCGTTCAGGGTCTGTTACGAAGTATTGAGGAGGAGTCTCAGAATGCAAATTAAGATAATTGTTGCATTATTGTTCTCGAGGCGAGAGAAAACAGAAAGTGTCGTTTAGGTCACTAGTGATTAGCCCACTTTACTCCAGCACGTCTCTATAACACATAACTTAGCTATGGTAGGAAGGGTTAATTCAGTTTTGAAATGTTGAGTTTAGCTCCAGTTCACCTTTCTTTTTATTGCAGCGTCAGGTATCTGATGCTGTCCCAAACTTGGACTCCTGTAACGGTGGACTCAATTGTGCACTTGATGGCAATGAGACTGCCACTTCAACTATTTATGGTCTCCTGATTTCGAAACGATGTAGATTTTCGTTTTAAGCTTCGTCGTCGTCGACTTTCTTTGGATCATTTCAGACGAACATGACTCCACATTCTAGGAGTCAAGTCTGAGAAAACGTCAGTTAACAGACGCTGCAATGAAAAGGAAGGTGGGCAGGAGCTAAACTCATCATCTGTATAGTAATTTCTCCCTATCTTTTGCATATGAAAAATAATTGAGAAGTTGTCATAGAAATGCAAAAATATACACTGTTGCATTACTATTCTCGAGTCAAGAGAAAACGAAAAGTGTCGCTCAGGTACTAATGTTTAACCCATTTTGCTCCAGCCCAACTTTATGATAACTGGTGTCTGCCTGTTGCCAGTTACAAAGTATTGAGGATATGTTCGCAGAATACAAATCACGATAACTGTTGCGTTACTGTTCTGAATGCAAGAGAGAGTGGTAAGTGTCTCTCAGGTCACTAATGATTGGCCCATTTTGCTTCGCCCCATCTGTATGCTAACTGCTGACTCTCGATTACCTTTTACAGCGGAGCTTGCTTTCTTAATGCTTTACACAATAAAAAGACATTTTTACAACTAAAATTCCATTATGCATAAACTATATGATATTATTTTTAATTAGTAAATTATACTAAACTAACTTGTCGTACTTAATGGTGAATTATTTACTATATTATTATTTTTAAACAATATAGAAGTTTTTATAGTCTGCAATTTTTGTAATAATTTAAACTTCTGAAACTTGTATTTCGATAGCAGATTCCATCAAACCAAGTTTTTTTCTGAAACAATTGCATCCAAATGTTATCCTAATAATATATTAAAACATAATTTAAAGCTTGAAGTTGCGTATCTTTTTCAATGTAAGATGATGGTTGGTTTAATTATTCTGATTGGTGTTGGTGTTAACAACAATTACAAATTTTACAAATGTTGTTAATATAGTCATTTAATCCATAATACATCCGTCTATTTGAGTTTCTTAATTCATAATGAGTAAAACATCATAATAAGCGTTGACAACTACTTGAATGAGGATTAGACTACTACTTTTATTAGAATAATGAATTGAACTGAAAAACTGAACTTTTAATTATTTATGTTAAACCGGTGTATGCAGGGTGTTCAAAATGGTGTCACAAGCTTCAGTGGGTGATAGTAATTATCACGTTATGTTAGATATAAATAAAAATGCAATATGCCAAATAATTCGTTTTGTCAATTATAGACGTTAGACATTGAATATAGTATATAGAAACAACTCTCTACAAATTAAACTCACTCTAACGATATCGTTTATACCGACGTGCGGGCATACACAGTGACAGTCTTTTTCGTCAGCGGAAAAGACTGCGCTAAACTCTTAGCCAATCAAGACTCGTAGTTCTATTTTTAAATATACGTATATGATTGTAGTGGATAGCAAAGATTTCTACAATAAATACATTTATAGCCACATGCACTTCCATATTTTCTGTAAACAACTAGAAAAATGTGTTCATTTGGATCAGCAAAACAATGCAAATAAATAAAAACTGCGTTATCCAGTGACAACAACGTATTTATTTTCATGTGCCAGAAAGAATTTCCCCGGTTTAAGGTACACTATTATTTGAATACTAAAACACTCGTTTAAGTCTCTATTTCGATGCATATTAAAAGCTTTCCATGTTTTAAAATTTCATTCTCCTACGGTCGGCTGGCAGTTAGCTCTTAATTGTTGTACTGGGTGTAAATCTACACGCCTGGATATATTCCAAACGGAATAAGATATCAATGTGCAACCTTCACCATACTTATTATATTACGTTTTTGGGTATTTCGAGGGTAACACAAATTTCAACCCCTTACCAATTTATCCATAAACAGTTTTACTAATGTTCAGACAAACACATTGTAATGTGGCGGAGCACAGTCCCTATTGAAATACAAGCTCGTAAGCACCTTGAAACGAATTCGTTTATTGCTGAAACAATCTTGTTTATTAACATGTCTAAACAGCAGTAAAGTTTGCCATTATCTAAGTCACTGATATATTTCGCCTGCCACATCATGAAAGAATGTAGAGTCCGGATTTTGAATACAAGCTTTATTGTTTTGAAAAAAGTTCATGGTAGCCATATCGAGCATCTCATATGATTGAACTTACCTCTAAATTACTCTATTGTGGGGGGGAGGGTTAAACTCAAACAATCTTCATATGTAACAAAACTTCTTATCTGGTTGTATAAACATGCCCTAATGTAAATCACTTTCATACCTATTCATAAGAAAGTTAATAGAGGTGGGGACTTTTAAGACACCATGTATATAATATATATATATATTATATATATATATATATATATATATATATAAAGTAAGTAAATCATGCATACTGTAAATATTATTAGTAGTTGGATCTAGTTGGCTAAGTTTAACGAAGTCTATCACTGGTAGGTGTGAAAAAATCTCATTCCAGGCTCTGTTAGGTTTTAGAATGTCCTCTGGACGATAACATTTTGATAACGAAACTGCAGAATAAATAAATTTAGCTATAAGTAGCCGAATCAAATCATAATCATATATCTGTGGCCTTAGCTCCCAATATATGAATTTGATAATGGTGCATGCCGGTCGAATCGAATTTTACTGAGCGTTAGCTTTCTTACCCTATTGATGAGTTCTTAGTCCTAGCTAAAGTGAAAGTAAAATAAAGTAAAGTAGTCTTATATTTATAGCCAGGCAAAGTTTAGGGCTAAGGGTTAATATATATTATAGCCACAGCAACATATTAAGAATATGTTTTAATAGCCTTCTGAGCAGTAAATATTGAAGGTAGATATTTAATAGTTTTATTAATTTTCTCAAATCATACATTTTACCTTGTTTACAATTTTTCACTGGGATTCTCTAATACTGTAGATATTTGAAATACATTTAACAAGGACAATAAATTTAATTAAACCAGAATGAATTTGGTTAGTACATTCGGCGTATAATAATGTGACTATTATAATAGCGTATAAATTTTTGTCTAATTGACTAATCCCTAAATTGAAAAGGATGCCAGGATTTTTTTTTACCTGTATAAATTAAAAAAACGATTCATTTATATATACCATATACGTATTGCAAAAATACCGTTTTAGAGAATGTTAACTAATAAATAAAGTAGTTGTTATAGGAATATACAATCATCTGTTATATCCTCCACGGATAGTAAACATGGCTATTATGGAGTTAAGGATAGCAATAATTTCTCTCGTATAGCTGCAGTTGGCAGGGACATTATTCTAGAAGAGCATATAACGACAGCTGTAGGCAGTTTATTTAAATGAATGAAATTGAAACGTCGACTCAATGCTGATGTTAATTTTCTTCATTACTTCGCTAATTATTTGTTCTAGATGAACATTTTTGGCCGAATGTACTAATCAAAGTTCATTCTGGTTAAATTTCATCTTGTGGTCCTTGTTAAATGTATTTCCAAATGTAATGTATAATCCAGGACCACAAGTGTGATAGAAATTGTATAATTTGAGAAAATAATAACCAAGCTTAATCACCTTTAATTTTACTGCTCAAAAGACAAATCAATATTCTTACTATTGTACTTACTTACTATTCTGTTTATCTATAGAAAACATATGTATTCTTTAATATTATTATGGCTATTATTATTACTATAGATGATATGTCCATATTATTTTATCGCAATATATTAGCCTACATCACCAGAATAGCCTCCGCAGATTTTGATCCTATAAGTGCCAAACTATTAAAATATAAAACCTAAGATTAGGTCTAGTATTAGCCGTTCAAGTTCATATTTTATTTTTAAATTTGGGAATGTATCTTCTTA
Organism: Homalodisca vitripennis; assembly: GCF_021130785.1. Lineage (NCBI taxonomy): Eukaryota > Metazoa > Arthropoda > Insecta > Hemiptera > Cicadellidae > Homalodisca > Homalodisca vitripennis. The sequence continues at coordinate 34,572 of NW_025776842.1, read as the reverse complement.
TTAATTATTTTCAGTTTATTGGCAAGAATTGGGACCTTGGAAACTCACGATATTTTGGGTGACTTGACTCGTAGGAATAATGCTTCAACATTCACAACGTGATACTACTTTAATCTTAGTCCTTAGGAGGTAATGAAAAACTATTAAGTAAGAACTAATTGTAAAGCGGGGACTATTAGAAAACCTAAACCTTAATTATATTATTGTAAAAAAGTTTGGAGATATTTAAAGGGAATAACTAATAATGAAATATTACGAATAACCTAAATCTAATAATAAACGAATGATGATAACTTTATTACTGATATGTCATAAACATAAATAAAATAGTCGGTTAAACTTTAATATCGTAAAAAGAGTGAATTAAAAATTAATTAATTGAAGTAGTTGTAATGTTTCAGTATCTATTTTAATATGAAATGTAAGTAGCAGTTCTCCCATCTGACATTAATTCCGTTGAGAATTGAGGCTCACATCAAACGAAATACGCCACTGTACCTTAGTAAAAACACCAGGTTTGTATTTTTGCATACGTGGTTATTTTATGGGCTAGGACGTAACGATAAAGTATTTAGTACAAAGCCACTATGTGAATGACTTCTAATATATTTCCCTGGAGAACTCATCTGTGTCAATTCTAGTACTAGAATATTTAAAATAAATAAACTAGTACTGTTCTGTAACCCTACATGCTTTACAGTTTTGAAGGTCTCATTAATTACAGGAAAGTTGTGAAAAGCAGTAACGAAAGTTAGCGATTAATTGAGCAGATAAAGAAGAATATAGCATTTACGAAAATTCACGTATTTCCTCATCCAGTAAATGAGGCTGCCGAATTTTCCATAGTCTGTTAAGTAATGAAATCATTGCAGAATAAAACAATGTCTAGTAGTTTTAGATTATAAGTATGAAGCAATTTATATCATTACACAATACGAGGCATTATTTTGTCTATGTATTTATTTTTATATTCATTATTTGTGGAATAAATCAATTAGAAGTTGCATCTATTGCACAATATCATATGCACCCTGTTGTTATTGGAGAAAACTATTGCGGGGGTGTTCATAAAGGATCTTTCCTTTCACCAAGGCGTATTATTTTGAAACACTCCTGCTTCCGCAATTCATCCTTAACTGTTTTTCAATTGTAACCTACTTTAATGATACTTATTGCTACAGTAATGTACTCATACTTATTTGTTAATGAGTTTTAAATTTACCTTATGACGTTAATTATTATTGGTAAATTTACGATACGTTACTATTAGGAATGATTCACCAGAAGCAATAAACTCTAATTCATTAAATGCAGACTTATTTAGAAGCCTTTATGTTATCTCAGTTAATTCGTAAAAATAACTCCGTTGTGTTATAAAAATAGAACACTGCGTTTAGAGGATTAAAATTTGTCCTTGTGTTTAGGTTAAGGACGCATACAAATTAAAAACTAATCAATTTGTGGTAATAAAAACTTACATCGTAATGGATAATATAAAAAGGAATACGTTTAAAGGAATATATACTTGAGGCATGTATTCCTATGCACAGGACATGCACATTGATCAACACATTCGCACACACTAGAGAAGGGGAGTGATGGTCTGCTCTCAACTAAGATCTGCGCTATTTCATTTCTAACGGGTTCGGTAAAAAACCTCCCCGGTTTGAGCAAGCCACCGCGTGAGTTGTAGTAGGGGTGGAGATGTGGAGGGGGTATTGTTCCGCAGCGGAGTACGTGCCATTTTCAGTGTTCGCCATGGACATGGCGACCATGGTCGGTACATATTGATGTTTAATGTCTGTATATACTTAACCAACATAATCTTAACCAAAAAAGTTCCTTAAGGTTTATGACATCTGAAGACGAAAAGGGGTAAAGTAAAAGTAAATATGTCTTATTTTACCTGGCAAAGTTAGGTCATATAATACCTCTCTAACCCTTTTTCTAGTATGAAATCCTCGAAACGTAGTGTTTAATTTATGTTAATCGGTTTGGCAAATTAAAATTTTTGTTTTCAGACATCAATACACTTTTCAATACACTTTTAATGAAAAAATTTTGAAGTTTGTTTGCATAGCTTGTCGCATTGAAAGTTCTTCGTTACTTAATTTAGTATTAAATGTATTCAAAAAGAAAATAAATAAATTTTTCAATAACTAAATATAGTGGCGTCAAACGATTGGAAACATTTTTCTTTCTATTCGTCTGCCATTAAAATAAACTGTAAGTAACGAATAAAATACCTTATTAAATCATAATAAAACATTTGAATTATTATTGCATTTTTGTATTTATAGCAGGTGATAATTTAATTATATTGTAGCAATCAGTACTAAGTTCAAACATTTCTCTTAATTCGAAATATTTTGAATTAGGTACGATTAAAAATTCATTTTAGTATATTGTTCTGAAGCAAAGTTTCATTGTAAAATGTTTTACAATTTAAAAGGAGTAGTAAAGATAATAAAGTATCTAAAGAAATTTGCCAGTAAACTAAGTTATGCTTACGTTTAGCCATGCGGCTAGTGATCTTATGTTTGCAAGTGCAGCTTACTTTTATAAACTGTACGGTTTTAAAACGAGAAGTTTGTAGAGAGGAAGTTTACAAGGAAAACTGTTAACAACAAAGTAGCCCTGAAAGAGTTGCTCTGGAGTGCAGCGTCATCCCAAGTTAACTCAATATAGATATAGCTGACTAACTCTGTTACAGGTAACAAATTTAGTTGGTTCAAGTTTTGATAGCACTCATGTTAAAAATAAAATTTTTCTACATATAAAATTTTTATTCCTAATTGCTTTACTGCTAAATTTTTGTGGTTTAATGGTCTATACATTACATACTAAATTCAAAAGAGCAGAGAATGATAAGAGCTAGTTCCTTAGATTTAGGATGTAATTAAATTAGATTATGGGACGTATGTTTCAGATTTATTTAAATACAAAACCTTAACCCTAAACGAAAAAGGAACACGACTGTAAAATTCTGTATTTTCAGTCTCTTACCTTTCATAACAACTTATTAATAATCTATCTGCTCTACATTAATCATAAATAATACAATTTAAGTACTTAATCGATTTGTAATGTTCCTGAGTTATCTCTTGCACATAGAAGAAGAAACCCATAGCATATATTAATTCAGGAAAGTTGCCAGGTCATCCTCCAAATATTCCATTTTTGACTCCTGGAGACCCTTATAAATGCTCTTGCAGAATTTTTTATTTTTAACAACTGTAATCATCTAAAACTTTACTGCACCTTTTACCTCTCTCGCACCATCTGGCAGACAATTAGTTTATCAGTTATTAGTTTCAATGTATCTTTATCCTGAATATATGTCTATGTAACCAGAGTCAAAGATCATATAAGATCTTTATGGGTTATTTGTGCCGAGAATTTGTAAAAAACCAGTATTTGAAAGATTCAAGGCAGGACTTAATGCATAGAAAGCGGATATACCTTAAGGACAGAGGTATATCATCAAATTAACGTCGTCTTACAACAAATATATATAATTTCATATTAGATGATTTATATATACAAGATATCCGAGTTTGGTATACAACCATACAATAATTATATGCCGTTCGTTGTTTTGGAATTAATAAAAACTTTTTGGAGAATTTCAACGAGATTATCTTACAGTTGACTGTTTTCTATTTAATATCAGTTAGTTATGGAGTTGAAGATGGAGACTAATCCTTCATGTAAGGCATGAGATAAGCAGAATATTCCTTCTATAATACAAATTTTATGAGAAGAAGAAAGGTTTTTTACGATCCAACAGCTACATTCCGGACGTAACTTTAAACTCAAAGCATTGATGAATTTGCCTTTTACTACACACTGTCCTAGTAAGGTTAAATCATGCTTGAGAACTGTTTGTCTACTGTAAATTTACTGTGAGCAAACTTTATATTCCTTATGTTGACTTATGTTATATGTTAATTCGTATGGAATAGTGGAATACAAACTGTTAATTATTTTGGTTCTTTTATTTATTAAAAGCAGCTACCCGCGGCTTCGCATACAAATTTTTTTTCAAAAAGAAAGACAAAATGAGGAGATAAATTTTAGTCACATTCAGAACAATCATGAGATAAATGATAGTCACTGAATAATTGTGAAACCTATCTTTAATGAAAGTGCCTTTAAAATTTCTTGATTTTTCTCTTTAATATTTCCTAATATTTTATTGAATAACTCATAGGAAGGGAATAGAAATTCAACTAATTTAGACCAGGATGGTGAAATTCTAAACCTAAAGTGACTAAAGTTTAAATCTTTAGCTTTTCATTAAACCCACTTATGAAGTAATAAATACAGCATTTACTTTAATTCATTATAATCCCATTAAAACCCTAGAAACATAAGAGCTTCTGCACGTTACATAACATTTTGTGCAAATGTATATAACAGATTAATAATAACAAACATTTACCATCACCTGTTTATGTCTATAATGTAATATTCTCAATATTTGGCCGTAAAAGGTTACAAAAAATTTAATATAGAGTTTTAAGGGAGTTTTTAAGAGGCAGGGGGTAGTAGTCCGAAAGTATTTTCGAAATAAGAATAGTTTTAATAAGAATATTTTAACCAGAGGCCCAAGAATGTCCGTGTAAAATTTCGGTATTATTGTATCCAGCAGTTTATACAGTGTAATTGAGTAGCACATACATGCAAACACACAGACATACACTATAAGACTTATATTCTTTTATTTTCACTCTTTATGTATGTATAAAACCGATTGTACTAAAATTTTATTTGAACATTTTTAGGGTCTTTCGTATTATTATGAGTTAATTATAATTTCGAAAATCCCTTTGGGCTACGCCCTACTGATCTGGTCTCCAAAGTAGCGAAGAAACCAGATTTGTCTCTAAAGTTGAAATATTCATTTAAATAAGCTCTAAATGTAACCAACTGTTCTGGTAAGCATTGCTTTATGACAGCATAACTATATGTTTAATTAATTTCACTACTACTTTCAATTTGTTTACATTTATAGTACGAAATCATACAGAAAATTTTATAATAACATCATCCAGTACAGACTATGATTATATATAAACATTAAAATTAATAGTTTTCTTTTTAACATACATTTAACGTTAATATCTTATTTTTACTATACATTTAAAGACCTATAACAATAATTCTAGTTGTATTTTGATAGAAGTAGGCTTATCAGTCCTGTGTATGTAAATATATATTCTTGATCACGAAAAAAGGCAAAATATACTTTAAATTGAACAACATAACACAGGTGACAGTAGGTTTAAATTAGCGGACCAACTACCTACGAGTGACCAGAGGCTAATATTAAATGGCAATCGTCAAAATAGAAACAAGTTTTCGGTAAGAAAAGGCGGCAAAAAGGAAACATAGTGTTACTTATTTTTGTATCACTAAACGATGAAAAGTTATTCTGAAAAATCTTGTTTCCTTCACAATCATTCAATCGTCAGAAACAAACAACAAACCGATAATTGATTCTCGGTACTGACTCGGAACCAGTGAAAGAATGAAAGACCTTAAGGGCTTCCATCTTAAGTTAACTAAACAACTCTAATAATTTCAATTGTTTTGCATAAAGGTAAGGTACCTTACGCATACAGGATTATCTCTTAAAATATTTTTCATAGTAGGAAAGTAAGGAGATTTTGTCTTGTGCTTCTATCCTTAATTAATGAAATAATTGCATATCACCATCGTAGTAGATGCCTCCTCCAAAAATAGTATAGACAATACAAATAAACTGAACTAAAACCCTAAACTGTTCAGAATTAAAAAAAAACATTCTCTACAGCATAGAAAATGGATGTAAGGAAGTTTCTGAAATGGGAAATATAAAAAAAAATCAAAACTTAAAAAGATTAGGCCCAAGGAATGTGATTTTCTTAAAGATGGCCAAGTGAATATGGATACAATTATGTAATCAATCTTTCTTCAAAAATCCTCAGTGATGCAGAAATATCACTTTATCTAGAGTTTTAAACGTTTCTGCGGCTTGTGTGAAAACGGTAAAGGCACTGGATTTAGTAAACGGAATAGAGTTAGCTGTTTCACAGCTATCTGAGGGACATTGTGACCGGTTCAGTTGTTAGGCCAGTCTTTTGATTAGCAAAATTCCTCCCACAAAGACCAATTTGAAATTACAGGAGCAAACGTTATGTCAAAGAATGACGATACTGGTAAAAATCTTACCAGCCGAAAAAGGCAACTATGCTGTTGTACTTGACTCAGTAGCGTTTAAAGAAAGGATTACATAAACTATAAATAATAAAAAATAAAAAATGAGTAAAAAGAAGTGTGGTTGTGATTCCTGTCTTATGCGTCTCACAATGCTGTGGTATGATTTTTTTTATTTAAACGTAGATTGTAGTTATGCGTTTAGTCAGTTATTCACTTGAAAAAGAGATCAGACTGCAGATATCGAAAAGTAGTGTTACTGATTTATTGTATGACCAAACGATGCTAAATGTCCGGTAAAATCCTGTTTCATTCGTGTTAGTTGAACATCATAAAATGTAACAAACTTGAAATGAAATGGAATTATAAAATGAAAATTAAATTTTTGTTACCTGGAAAACGATTGTATGAAAAGTATAACAAATATACTTAATAATTATCAGAAGAAATCCCAATTATATTACCATAAAATGTATTTAAGTAAATTTTTCATATATTCATAAAGTTTAAGGTCCTGAACTGCAATCCTTTGGTTTAATTAACTGAGGTCTTAGTTATTTGTTTCGTAGTTGATTTTACCCTTTTTCTCGATGAAGAATATAAACAAAAATGACTTAAATGTAAAGTGCAAATTTTAAAAACTGGGCGTTACAAAACATTCTTTTAATGTCTTCAAAACTGTAGTGTGTAACTTAAAACTCTATACTACTGTACTTGACTCCTCCCTTCATCACCGTTTGTTAAAAAAGCTTTAAGGTAGAACCAGGCATGTCTAAAAATAAATGGTTAGTATCGTAATAGAACACAAAAATTATTTCTCAAACTTAAAATTCTTACAAATATTACAACAATAATGTAGTGATTATTATCAATACATTTGAATTTACAAGTGAAAAATTACCAGAAGAAAGCGCTATGTATTAACTGGATAACTAACTGCTACATACGTGACTGTTCACGTAATACAGCTTCTATCAATGCGCTTTTTATGAAGATCGTCATTTGACTGTTTGGTTTACAGAGCTCACACAGTCAACTGTACTAGAACTTAAATTGTATTTACAAAAGACAAATAAATAGTGTATCATACAATGTCATTGCATATGATAATTTCGGTACTTAATTTATAAGTTATTTAACAAACAATTCTTAGCGAGCTATTCTATTAAATGTAAATAAATAATTGAAACCAAAACTATATTCGGAGTTGATAAAGCTAAAATATAATTTATACTGTATGTCCATTTGTATTCATGACTTTAGAAACAAATCTTGTTAGGATATTGGTTAGTCCAACAAAAACTTGGGAACGACCTATCATACCACACCAGATGCTTCCACTTGTGTTGGCGAGAGTCCAACTACAGGCTTGCTCTGGCCTCTGGTTATTTACAAGTGGCTGTTGCTTAACTACTTATGAATAAAGGAATTACTTGTGAAACAAACAGGTTGCACCATATTACTACTATATTTTCTGGTCTTTTACAAAGATTTATCAGGAAATAATATTTCTGGCACAACAACATGAAACACTCGAGATGATAAATGTACTGTAATATTGCAGTCTATTGCCATTTTCACCTTACAATCTATTATTTATTACACGGGGGCACACTTACTGCCCAATAGATGTCCTTTATTGAGCCTCATATTGGAGTTAGTTTGTGGACAACAAAATAACAATTTTTCAGAAACAAAGTTTATGTAATAATATTATAGAAACATGTCCATTAAGATATTGATAAGTGTAAGCACATCTAGCATCATTCAGTCTAAGATTACAGCTATTTATTTTATTGAAGTAAAACACTATTTTGGGTGGAAATGTACGAGTTATTTATTGAGTGCAATTTGTGTCATATAGTGGGTTATAAGTTTGCTTTAATAATCAGATATAAATTACATATTTTGTAAATTACATATTTTCAAAATTGAATATTTGCTACATAATTATTTTTATGATCAAACCACATAGGCTATGTTGGCAATAATGAAAGAAAATTTGTTTTGAAGTATAAAAATGTATGAGCACTTTTTTACAAGGTCAAATGCGAGATATTAAATACCCCAAAGTTTGTTACACAACTTGAAAACTTAATACACCTATAATAGATTCAAACATGTGACATATTAACGCATGAAACCTAACTATTCAGTCACATATATAATTTTATAGTGACTTGCTGTGTAAAATGTTACTACGTAAACACTGATGTGAAACCAAAATTAATTTATAAAAACGAAATTGTATTATCTGGAAAGATATATCGAGAACTATTTCATATGTAGACTCTGAATTTTGCATAAAACTTCATTTCTAAAAGAATGATTTTTATTATGTATAACTTTTGTGTCAATCTGATTTTCTTATGATATTTTGTCTGTGTATCTGTCAGCAGGACGTCTTAAGAATGTAATGACCTATAGATTTGAACCATACAATCCCAGCAAAGCCTGTTGTGACACGTAATGAATAGATTTTTGATCTCTTTAACCTATTTTTAGCGTTACAAATTTCCTGTTCTACTGTATCATTTAACGATATCAAATAAATTACGAAATCGTCCTTTACATTTGAGTGGATTTCATGCAAGCCAATTTGAGTATAATTGTTCACATTAATCCAATTAATTTTAATCTATTCTCTTCGTGTAGGTCTGAAATGGAAGGGTTGATGACAAAATGATTACTAGCTTCCAACTAATCTCTTAAAAGGCCTTCCTTAGCTGAAGAATTAACTTTATCAGTCGTTCCTATTAATTTTATTCGATTTCTGATTTAAACTATTTTTCATGTAAGTTTACTGTACATGAAATATGAAAACACTGATTTTTAGTTAGTTATTAATTAATTTCAGAGTTTTATAAAATTCCATATAGTAATATTGTGTAGCTTTACCTGCTAACTGAACCTTTCAGTAGCGTTTTTCTCCTTTCAAGTCTTTTTTCTATTATCTACTGGTTTCTCAAAGCCTGTGCATTTGTTAATTGAATTATAAAATTAACGTAAGGGAAGATCAGTCGAGTACCAATGAAGGCATTTAATTTAACCAATTAAGTTGGAAATTTATTTATTATTTAAATATCGCTTTTGGTTTGATACTTCAATTTAGAATTGAAAGTTGTATGATTGAGTATACTTTTATAAAAGTGCCCAAGGGTTTTATATTTTATTTTTGCCTCCTACCTGTCAGGTAACATTGAAAACTTGTCATGTCTGTTACATCCAACAGTAAAATTTGTCTTCGAATTTAATACTTTTGTTGACAATGTTAGAATATGTCATACGGTATCTCTTGTAGCTGATTGGTAAGCGTCATCCCAGGAGCCTGGGCATGAAGCACTGTTAATCATTTGAGTCTAGGCTGGAGTCCTTTGGTGATACCGTTCCCAACTAAACCTGCAGGTTCCCCCAACAACAAGAAATTGGGAAATGTCTGCATTAACGTTGATTTATTTTTACATATGAAGTGTGTTCCAAATGTAATGCACATTGAATAGATATTAAAAGCACATATCTGTTATTGATAGCAAACGACTAAAAGAACACAGTTGTAAAAAATATCAATATCAACATATCAGTGTAGTAAGTTTATTGGTAAGTTGTGTATTGGTAGCGTTGCTCACTCGCTGCGTTTAAAAAACTGCTTTTTAGTGCTGACTCCAACAATATGTGAAGTGAATTATCAGTCAGGTTAACCAACCATGCGAATTGTTTGATTAACTTTGAATAAACTGCAAAGAAAGTATAACAAAGATGGTATTTTTGAAATCAATAATATGTACTCTCTTTTTGTTAAGTAAAGATTAAGTTCCTGCATTTAAGATAATTTTACCTGAACCATGCAGCTCATTCTCGCTGAACGTAAAAATCATAAATTATAGTAAAAACTAGAATAAATTCAATGATTTTTTATTACCTACAGCTTTGTCCGTTTGAGCTTTGCTGTATCTCTTATAGTTTCCAATATCCCTCAAGTGTGCATTAGATTTGGAACACACTGTATACACGTAAAGATTCGTGTATGTAGATTTCTAATTGAAATAAAAGTCAACGTAAAAAGTCAATACTTATATATAATAAGGAAAATACATTTTTCACTTCTTCACATTTTTTTTCAATAAGTATTTTACTGCAAAACCTAAGAGAGGTTTTGTAATAATTCCAATGTCCATTGTTAAAATGTTTTATTTAAAGTTGAAAACCAACTAAAATATGTACATTCAATTTGTAGACTATAAGCTACTAATTATTTACTTTATTCAAAGAAAAATCCTCTATACATAGAAACATAAACAGTGTGAAATATACAAATCTATTTTAACGATGTATTCATAGCACCTTTTTTTAATTTTGGGCCATTACATGCCCTTACATACATATTTATGATGAATCAGCTTACAATTGAGTATTTGTTTCTAATAATATTTGAACAAATCGTTAAATATCTTGTTTACAATTCGGAGCACGTTCCGTTATCAGAACAAACAACAGCAGTCACTGGAGACATTGTATTCAGCTCTGACAATACAACAGTAGTACACGCTGTATTATGCAGCTACATCACGAGCTTCACACTGTATTTACTTCTTTCAATCTCAGATCGGAATATTACACTTTCATCAGTCGGGAGCTTTTGTTTTCTGTCAATGCCCATTGTACTTTTCCCCGTAGTGATTAATACACTCTTTCTTTGAATACTGATACACTAATTTGCAGACATGATTCGTAGATATGACTTTTATTTTAGATCCCATTACATTTTAAGTGCATTCTACAATACTTGATTTTGAAAAATGTTCGATAAGAATTGCTCAGCAAAAGATTTTTATGACGTAGATGTTATAATTTTATAACTAATTAATAATAATTAAGAAAAACATGAATTATTTTGTCACATAATAGTTGTACATTATTTTAGATCTTATCTCAATGCTTAAAGTATAATAAAAACCTGATGGCCAAATATGCTTTGTATTCTTTGTGTGTATCTTGATGTATATAATATTAAAATATCTCTATTTTATAAAATTTTCTAAAACTTTTTTTTGTTTTCCTAGGACAAAGAAGCTTATAAATTGCACTTAGTCCTGTAAGAACCTTTGCGCTGCTTCCGGAGGATATTCAGGATGGATAAGGTTAGGGAGTAGGGGCCGCCTCTTATCGAGATACATGAGGAAGAATTAGGACACTACATCTCAAAGTCATCCCAGAAGAAGGGGAGGCCAGCTCTGAACCAGCCTCTCCAGTCAAAGTAGTCAGGGGGAGCACACCCTTGTTGAGGTTAACAAGAGCCTCTGAGGTAAGGGAACAAACCCCACCAACTCCAATAGTCCTCTTCCACAGCAGACTAGACCTATCGAATTGCCCATGAACCCCAGAATCTCAACATTTGCGGTTAGTGATGTGCCGCTACTGGACATCCATAAGGTTGGCCAGATTTAAGTAGCACATCGGTTTTTGCTGTGCCCAATGCTGGGTTCAACTGGTAGGTATAAACCAGCCAGAAGTGATCCCTGCTGGGTTTTCTAAACGTTAATTGCTTAATATTTTCTTTCAATGTTTACCGAGTTCAAAATAAATATTTATTTACAAACTAATAACTGAAGTTTGCGCCCTTAGTTACTAATTTTATGGATACACTTTAGTATTGAAGCTAGCTCGAATTAAAGTACATATTTTTAAGAGAATTTAGTTTACCTCGCCAAATTCGTACACTCAATTCATAAAAATTTAAAATATATAAAAATATAAAACTGTATAAAGATTTAAAAATCATATAATATCATAGGAGACTAAATAAGTTAAGGCTTAAATCTCTCTCTATATATAATTATTTACGAACTCTTCACCCTTTTGCTGCTAATGTGACGAACTTTCCTATACGTCTCAGGTATAAAACTAATTAGTGAAACTCAGGCAGTCCTTGAGAGGTCTTTTGTATCAAATATTGTATTATAAGTTTTATTATAAAACTTTTATTATTTTACAGTGCGTAATAGATAAACCCAGATTACTTTAAATATGTTATCAATATGGGATACATACCGCCTATAGAGATACTGTAATACCTGATATTTTTAATATAATATTTTAGAATATTCAAATCATAAGTAGAAAATTTAATATTGTGGCATTAACGTGACTATAATATAATAAAAATATATTTCTATATGAATGTACTAAATACATGAAACACATAGTGTTGGACATCTCTGAGTACTTTATAATAAATACTTGTAATTGCAAAGTTTAACTAAGTAAATAAAACCTAAAAGCACTACTTTTAGATGTTAATATAAGAATATGACTGTCCAAGTTGCTGCAAACTATATAGTAACAATAAACTAAAATTATATCTGGGGGTGGGCTTAGTGGTTCCATCGTTCTTTTGAATTTTGCATACGAACTTAATCACCCAATAAAACTGTAAAATGACTGTCCTACATGGTGATGCCGGCTTACTCGCGTGATTTGCGCATCTCAGATCGACATTGCAGCTGTAGGCACAAACAGGAATATTGAATTAAAATACTGCTCAAAGGATTATCGTTATAGGATCCAAGAATACGCCTATCACTTCCATTGAGGGAGATCGGCGGTTTTGTGGCGGCACTGAGACGTTTGTACCATGAACGGTTGGTCGGGGCGGGTCCGTCGTAGGGGTCTGTGGGTGTGCTGCTGGCATTGTGTGTGAGAAAAAACACCATATATATTATTTATTTTAAAAATATTCTTATTATATATTATTTATAAATTATTGTTATTAGGTATTAATTATAGTTTTTGGTTCTTATTAAAAATGGAAGTAATATTATTTTGTGTTATGATTGTATAATTATATTTTTATTTATTTTTTTAGAAGTATCATATTTATAATTTTTTAGTGTTTGGATTAATGTTTAATTTAATGTATTTAGTAAGGTAGATTAGTGTTAATATTAATTTGGTTAATATTTGTTAATAATTACTGATCAGACAGGTTAAGTGTAAGAAAGGGCCATGAGGCCCTAACTTTGCCTGTTTAAATAAACGAATTATCATTTAATTTTCATTTCATTTTTTATAGGGAAATTGCGACGGGATTAGCCATTTATCGAGACCAAATTATAATCATGAGAATGTGTTCCCTTAAGAAGGACCCCAACTACTTCTATCTGTATAATAATAATAGTAATAAAATATCATCATAAGTAAGTGACTCTAAATTTTACTAATTAAGTTTATAAAACATTCAAAATAGATTTCTCGCATGAAAAGGCTAATTTTTAATACGATAGATTTAAATTTAACTATTGTCATACGGCTGCAAAGTTTGAGATAAAAAGTAATACGCGTGAAATTTAGGTTATTATTCCGCCATATTTTTATATATAATAACTATATATAACATGTTTAAATGTATATATATATATATATATATATATATATATATATATACATATATAGTTTACGCTTAGAAATATTTCTAACGAACAGAATATCAAGTTTAAAAAATAAACAGTAAAAATAATATGATATTTATTTATACTTTTATTTGTATAATTTCAGGAATAAATTATAGCAAAGAATGTTAATTGACACTTAATTACCTCTTGAAGACAGGCCATCATACTCTTAGACTAGGTAAAGGTATGGAGTGCTGTTAAATTAAGTTTAGATTATGATGACATGTCTTCTAGAGGCCAAACAAGAGCCAATTTACATTCTGCGTTATAACTTATTAATTTAAGTATGAAAGTCAATGTATAAATGAGTATAATATTATTTTTACTGTTTATATTTTCAACATTAAACGCTGTTCCTTTGGAATATTTCTAAGCGTAAATTTGGGAACAGAACAAGTATAGGATTTATAAATTATTTTTATACAAAATTTATTAATTAAATATTTAATAATAATATTGAAATATTTTTAATATTCTGTGTATAGATATGTTTGAGACACTGCATACAGAAAAACACAAAAGTGTGTTTTATAAATCACAAATAACTTTCATATAACTTTTCTGATGTAAGTAAAGGCTAATAGGACACATACAAGTAAGATTATAACTAAAAGCCTGTAATAAGAGCTACAACAGTAGCTTACATTACTCTTTCTCTTTTTCAGCCTCCGGTACTTTTTGTGAGTTATAAATTAGGCTTTTACTGTTGTTTAGTGTTCCAAGAGACATATCATGTGTCTTATTCTTTTAGAAGGAAATATCAAAACACACCAAAGTCAAAAGTATCCATATGACATAATTTAAATTATTAGTACTCTATTACTTTTCATAATCAATGGTATATTAATGAACTGAGTGTTTGTGAAGCCTGACACTTAAGGGGTTAGAAAAATTTCATACCTGTATGTCAGTCTACACGATATCTCGAAAAACGAACTGACCTATACATTTGAGCGTGCAAATGAAACCTACCACTCCAGCCAGAAACAATTTCTCTTTTGTTTAGTGGGTTGGGGGTGTGTGTAAAAACCACTTTACTGTACGATTTTCAGTCTGTTTTTTCTCAGGAAAATATCGCTGGAAAAATCGAGATCGAGCATGTTTATATTTTAAATTAGTTATTTAACCTCAATGAATCCTGTTACACCAGATTTATTGTGACGTAGTTATACCTAGTTTTCAAATAAAATTATATCCAAATGATGCAGTTATTTTTGCCTCTTACAGTCAACAATGAAGAAATATAGCAACTATCCCGAAGATATACATAACGTTGACGAGAAAAGGATTATTGATTGTTCCCAAATTAACTTTCACTCTGTTCGAGTCAAAAACTAGTAGGTTGTTTCAGGCTGGCAGAAAGAGAAACAATAGTTACAGTAGAAACTTATATGATTCCTGCTAAGAAATCATGCTAATAATTTTAATATTTTCGAGGAAACAGCGAGAAAATCCTGTTACAATGGGATTTTTACAAGTAATAATTGTTTTATTTCAAGAATCATATGGATTGTAAGAGACAGGTACCTGTTTCATAGATCGTTTCTATCCCACACTTGCTCAGATTAGATTTGTTATACAGATTACATGCAAGAAGCATTCAGTTTATTAATCCTGCAACAGAGAAAGATTTTATTTTACTCTGCTTTCCTATCATACTACACACAGGCTCAGACAATTAACGTTACATGCATGGGTTAACTCTGCTACGAGCATGAAAAAAAAACAAGGTCAATTATCCATCCTGGGTGTGTATTAACCATTAGTCATGTTTTACAAATGCTGCTTTTCTAAGAGCAAGAAATTTTAAACTACCATAAGAAGATTTGTAAAAACTTGTATACTTTCTTTTATTCGACATCTGTAACCAGATAACCTATTTGCACCTGTTTCGATCTCAAAGATATCTGCAGTGTCTAATCCTCAATCAGCAGTATCTAACAGTGCAACGATTATTCACTCTTCTAAAGTGCCTTTCTAGTGAGTAACCTACAATAGATAATCCTAAATGAAGTCTCCTCTTTTTCGTTACTAGTGACCAATAGTGACTACTGTTAAACAGCTGACCTCTTCTTCTGCGTTTTTACTATCATGCCCTACGCCTTGCAAAACAGAAGGCACTTATAATGCCTGGGACTATAGGTGAAAATAAAAATTATTCACGCATGTCAATGCTTCTGTCTAGAGAAAAGGAAAAATATTATAGATTTAATATACAAGGGTGGTGGAAAACTACAATTATAATAAGATGTAGAATGTTGTTATCAGTTAATAGCAAATAAAAAAAATTATTTGCCAATCAAAATTTGAAACGCCCCTAATATGTTTAATTAAACTCGTTAATCTATTGTTCAATGCTAAATAAAAGAGTAACACAAATCCCTTTTATCACATCCTTTTAAGATGAGCTATTTTAAAAACAAAATTAAAGTGCTCTGAACGCAATATTTAATCTGTTGTTTTACAGGCGAGAAACATATTTAAACAAATGTTAGCGATCACCAACCTGAAAGTAATAATAAAATCACGTTGACACAATACACGGTACAATGTTTGCTTTAAGTTACGTTTCAATAACTAGGTCTTTTATTTACAATCCTGTAGAATATATTGTACAATTAAAAAGGCTATTTCTAAATAGAGGGTTTTGTAATTGTTAAAAAAAATGTATTAAAATTTTTCTAAACATCCATCCGGGAAATCCAACTAATGAACTATACAACTATATTTCTTTATTTCAAATTACCTTGGACTATAAATACTATGAAACATGAAAGGTTATGAAGGTTCCATGATTAATTAAATTTGCTATTATTTAGAGCATTCATTGTGTGAAGCATTGCATATTGTTCAATTGCATTCATTTAACTTATATCACCTGCTCTATTGGAAAATCCCCCAAAATACAAATATAAAATTATTCCATTTGAAATTTTTAAAATTTATATTTCGTTAATGGCTTAAAAACATCTTAAAGTTTAATTCCAGGAGCAGGTGTAAAGGTGCGCCGCTAAGTGGTCTGTTTACTTATTCATCACGCTTTAAACATGTTTTCTGTTCTTAACCAGGCACCTTGAAAAACAAAATATAATAATAGTATATTTACTATAGCAAATATTATAACAAATAAAATATTACTATGCAATGTTGAACATTCTTGATAGCCATTTTTATATAAAGGGTGCCTAATTATTAATATATTACTAAAAACAATCAATATTATTCTAGACATCCACATTATTGACTTTCTAATTTTCATCACTTCAGGTAGACATCCCTCAGAGGAAAACATTTAAAAAACATTAGTAAAGTAGAATTTCATACTAACCAAACTTTTAGCAGTAAATGGTTCTTTCTTTAACCTTCACATCTTAATCAAACACAAATTTAAAGTGCTGTTTTACGCATTGACTTGTTAATACGTAAAATTTAAATGTTCATTACATCAAATGAAGTTAAAACATTCCTACGATTAAAATTTAAAAAATAATTATTTATATGATTAAATAATCATAAACTGTTTCGGAATAATACAGTGAATTTTGGTTTGATGCTTACACTTTTACGGAAAATACTAAGCATTGGCAACTCCTTCCTGTTTCAAGATACTTCCTTTTGTGTTGTCACTTTGATTTATTATTTTAATTCAATGATTTCTAATGCCATTCAAAGAAGTTTTTAAAGATTTATATAATATAATACGTAGGTTTATGTAAATGTTATTAATTAAGGAAGGGAATAAGCACCGACGAAATGAGAATTGTCTGCTGTCATATTCAACATAACAAAAGGAATTACAACATTTCTTAGTTCTCACATAACGGAAATTTGCAGCAGTTTACTATACTGTTATTTTAATTCTGATAGAATAATATGGATTCCAATCAAATGAAATATATGCATGTATTATAATTTCGGTAAATAAAAATTATGCCACTGAATTAAATCTATTTCATACAGAAGTTACCTGTATATCTGTGTTATAATGTAATTAAAAAAAATATAAACATTACAAAAAAAAGTTCTACGTTTGTTTAATTTACCTATGTAAGTTCTCTTTTAAATATAGTGTGCCATTATGAGCGCACTTGTTAGTGATGATACGATTGAGAATTTTGTGAAATTAATATATTAATTATTATCTGGTATCCAGGCTTAATTAAATAAAGATTATTCAGTAATTTGTCATTGTCAAATAGTGGTGGCTCCTTACAAATATATCCCTCAAAATGATAATTAATTTGCTAATTACGGATTATCAAGTTAACTATTCATGAACAGATACATAATTATTGGTTAATAGGGCTATTTATATACCACCCCTACCTAGGGGTACTTATTTTGTACCTATGCTTATCACTGTGTGTATGTTGTATGTCTAACAAAACACAGGGATTTGCAAGTTTGTTTTTTCATTATCATTATCGTTGTAACAATACATTTCGAAATAGGGACGTAGAGTTTAGAGACATGATGCATAGCAGACAAAGGTTAGACAAGTGTGTATAACAGTCTGATATACACAACTAATATATACTACTAACTAATAACTAATGGTGAATAAATTAAAAAGTGTAGCAAAATGATAACTCCTGATGATTATGGAGATCAATATATATTAACATTTAATGTGATATATAAAATTGTAAACTATAATAACATTGTAATTCGGCGGATATAGATGTGACCACAGCCAGCAAAGAGCTATTCTACTTGCCCTTTAGAAAATAGAACCCTACATAACCACGTAGAAAATACTTGATGGACTAATCGACAGCTGTAGTAGGCGCGTGTATGTTAATTACATTATCTCTGCCGTATGTGGTCATTTAACGAATATAGGGGCTCTAATTCGTGAAAGTATAGATTGAGATTCGGCGGGAGTGTTCAATTACGTCTAAGTTAAACCCTCCAGTAGAAACTACATTAGGTACAGCAAAATCTATGTGTTATAACAGGGCATCCCTAGAGATTTATAGGACAAATTACTTAATCTTCTCATTAATAAACGTTATTATATTATCCTGAAAATTTCTTTAACATGTTGAAATAGTGAAACGTAAATATATACCCAAATTAAAGATTAATAACTGTATTAATTATAATTGTTCCTCAGAAGTATCAAAATAATGATATAAGCAATATTTCTTTCAAACTTAGCATTTTTCGGTTGCAAATATTTTGTTTGCAACAACCGTATCAATTTCTGGTTTAGGCCTTGAAATTATGTAAAACGTATTTATGTTTACCTAGTTTTCTATAATTCACATGGTGTAAAGTGCAAATATATTTTATTTTCATAAGTTAAACTGATTAACATTAAGGTTTGAATACTCTTTCCCAAACATTGCCACACGGTGTCGTGTAGAAATCTATCATCAAACTTAATTACTAGGAGTTATCTGAGTCTATGCCTGGGTTTAATATATAATGTTTGAGGAGGAAGGGAAGGGTAGAGAGAGAAAACAAGTAGTGAATAAATGGCGCTGGAAGTGGACAAGATCTCCCAGTTGGATGTGACAGACGACTCTGCAGTGTTCTCTGATCTTTTCCTCACCAAGCAGTTGATAGCGTCTGTTTTGATAGTTAATCACGGTAATTTTTATACGCGCATCACAGACTGGAGTGTAAATTTTCGCATTTACTGTTGTACAGGAACATTGTAGAAATGTTGTTTATAATAGGTATTAAACGGTTCTGTTTCATAGCATTCTATTTTATTAAAATTGTAAGTAATTTAGATTATAATAAGAAGAATGTACAAATTATATAACTAAAATTATTGCATTCGTATTAATGTACGTACCATAGACAAGTTATTCGTGTTATCTACATTTACATACATATTATTTTACTATACATATACTATTACTATACATCTATATTTACATGTATAGTAAATATGTCAGACAAAGCTTCTTTGTTTTTGTTTTGCTTTGGTTATTTAGGTAGTTATGTAAAATTTGAACATAAAATCACGTAACAATAAATCATTTAGGTACAACTTGGAGTAAATTCCCAAAGAAATACGCTTTTAGTTATAACGTACCTCAATTAAACTTACCTGCAAAACAAGAGAGTCATAGAAAGAAGCACGCACACACACACACACACACATATATATATATATATATATATACATGCGTAATCGTGTGTACCTACTGTTAGCTAATAAAATTATGTTTCTTTAAATAAAAGTAGTTAGTTAAATATTCGTTAGAAAGAGGAGTTTCGCGTCAAATAACCCATCTCTTTTAGGTCATGTGTGCTTGAGAGATTCATGGATGTAAATCCCAACGGAGACACAGTGTGCTGGTGGCTGTATGGAGTGTTTGTGGGGGAGGCCGGTCGGGGAGGAGTATTCACTTCAGACTGTGTAATTACCACAGGAACAATGGCTGATTCAGGCCCAACCACCGAATTACACCGTAATCCCAAGCTTCTTTAGACCTTGGTTATGTTATCGAAAAGTTGGAGAATCTAGCGAGAAGTGTATCGTTGTATTTATATTTGGTTTTATAAAACGTATTACGGTAGAGCGGTAACTACAGAATAAAAGAATGTATATACAGCATTATTATTACTGCATTTAGTGCTATTCCTAAATGTAGTATTTAGAGACGTATGTTCCCCAGTCATTTTCAATTTTAAAGAAGTCAGCACAGAGCATCCCTACATTGATAGTTTGTTAATAAAAACACATTAATTAAAAAAGGTTAAGTACTCGTCACAATTCGGCTCAGAGTAGGCTGCTTCGTGTTAACCCTATAACACACAACATCCTTCCCTAAGAAGGGTTCCCTATAGATCGATAATTACCATTTTAAATTTAGGTATATAGGTAGTAGAGGTGAAGATTCACAATAAATTTCAAAATACTAATTCAACTTGTTCGAAAGTTATGCATACTGAAGCAGGCAGTGATACTGAAATCAAGGGTTTTACACCAGCTGACGCAAAAGATTTCTTGAAATTTTCTGCTATTGTAACTTTGTAGTGACAAATAAGTGCTAGAACAAGTTTTAAGGGCTATATAATTTATTTTTATATACACAGTTAGACACAAACCAAGTTCACTTTTGTCTTAAAACCCATAGAAATACATAACATTGCAATATTAAGTGAATGATATGCTTTTTATGTGGCAGCAGGTAATTTAAGAGCACAACCGAAAACGCACGTATCTATGTGTAGTTATGTTGTACATATTTAAGATAAGGTAACAATTCTCAACGTTAAAAACTTCACAAAGATACATTAAAAACGATAAAATATTTAATCTCGATATCTTTGCAAAGTTAGTTTAAAAATGATAAAATAATACTAATTGACAAATTAGAAGGTGAGTTTACACTACCTTACATGAAACCCACGGTTAGTTCAACAATTTATACAGTAATTTAATTAAATATAACACGTGAATTTTCTTAACTGTATTGAAAAAATTTGCCAATGCAATAAAACTAAAAGATTCACGTTTTGTAAAGAAGAATTATCTTATAAAGTTACTTCATGACATGTTAAGGGGTCCTAAAATAAGATATCATTAACTTTCATAGTACTCTATCATTACTTATTTCTTGATTCTGTGTTTTTGTCTTTGCCAACATTGTTACACGTAATACCAAAGTAACGAGAAACTCAAGACGATATATATATCTTCAGGATCTTAATTCACAGGTATGTGCTATTTTGACACTAAAACAGGGCAACAGAGGTAGAGTTTTGCTCTAATTTTAACTCAAAGGCGACTATGTACTACAGTTAGTTACCATACGTAGGCACTGGCATAAATCGAATTTCGATTATGAAAAACTGAACGAAAAGGCAGCGCTAAATGAAAAAAAAATACGCTAAAAAATACGTTACATTAGAAGATAATGATACAGCAAAAGAGTGTACAAATGATCTTTTAAATACACCTCCTTATTCAGTACATATTCTAATAGTTACAATTCTCACGTGCCCGTGTGTATGTGTGAATGTACTATTGCATTTCTATATTCATCTAAATATTACGCAAATTAATTTTGAAAAGTGGCAATAAAAAATGTCATTTACTAGCTTTACCAAAACTTCTCTTATACCTATATTGTGTAGGATAACTTCTGTACAGGTATGAGTGGATGTAATAAATTAATAAATATAGCCAATAGATATTTTCTTATAAGAAAATAATACTTCGGGAATAAAACTGATTCCTTTGTAAAACTGTACCAATTGTACGAAGATTGAACGTTTAGTGACTCAGTATCGTTCTTGATAAAATATAATAGTTATATCTTGAACTCATATGTTTAGTAGATTGTCTCCATGGAGGCTCAATGACAAAGTACTTCAGGAAATATCCAGTCACAAAATGATATCTCAGCTCCATAAACCCTCTGTTGTAATCGTAGTTCCTTCCAGCTGACACACAATTGTTCTGCTTCCGTAATCTGGACACGTTCCTTAATAACTGCTCCCTTTGTAGGTTTTCCTTCTCTACGTCTGTCTGCCATCGTCTAATGGTCTGTGATATAATGATAGATTAATGGTCTATAATCCATTAATCCTTAGATAGTTAGATGTATTCTAACTATCTTTAATGATATAGTTAGGGTCCATCTATTCACCACGTTTTTTCATCACGAAAAGCGAACCACATATGCAAGTAAGAGCAAGAATAGATACGAGTATACTCCTTTTATTAAATGTTAACTGTTATATAAACTCTAATAGCAATATCCTTATATTGAAAAAAATGTTACTTTAAATAAAAGTATCTTATTTTATCAACATTATATTTTATATATTTGTCGTGTATTAAATAAAATAAGACTAATTTTAATATAGTGGTGAATACATGAAGTATAAAAAAACTACAACAATAATAAAAAAATTAATGCCAAAAACCTAAATGGAAAAATTATTATATTTTACAAATATTATTTTATAATTTTTTACAGAACAAGGTCAATTACGAACAAAAAATTCACTACATTTAATAATTTTTATGAGAAAACTGGGTAGTTAAAATTATTATTCAGTTGAAGATATTTAAACTTAAAATTCACTGTTCATAAATTAGGTACGTATTAAGAGTATAATGGTAAATATTGTTATTCGCATCAACAAAATGTTTAACTATGCAGAACATATGGTGTAAAAGTAAATTCATACTGCACCATAATCAGTGTACTTGAATAGCAAACGTATACTTTAGATAAGCTCTAAAATTTAAGAAATGTTTTGAATAGCCTAATACAGAAACTGTTACTGTTGTAATATGGAGAAATTATCCCAGGATGCAAAACAAAAATATAACTGTAGTATTGAAGATGGAGCTTTTATTCGGTAATGTAACTTATTAACGTTTAAACACGTAAAACAATATTTAAAAAGTGTATTTTTTTAGGTCTTTGGATAGCAATGTTATCATCGTCGGGCACATAACTAAAATAAAACGTTTTAGATATTTGCTCATGTGATTAAATGTAATGTATTATAACTATAATAGAGGTAAGATATGACGGTAATTTTAACTCAAATAGTTATTGATTGGGGAAATTTGCTTCAGCCCATCTGTATGCTAACTGTCTGGTTATTTCCTTTTACAAAAGTATTAAGACATGGCCCCAGGAATGCAAATGAAGATAACTGTTGCATTAATATTCTCGAGGAAAGAGAAAACATTAAGTGTCGCTCAGGTCACAAATGATTGGGCCACTCAGTTCCAGCCCATCTGTATGCTAACTACTGTGTCTTGATTAACTTTTACATCGGAGCTTGCTTTATTTAGACTCTTAACTTAAAAAATGTTTAGTGTACAACACAAGTTGTAATCTAACATGAAACATCCGCCAATATTGTTTATTAAAGCTTAAGTAAAAGTTTGATAATTGGATATATACAGGTGTGTATATATACATATACTATATATGTACTATAGCAAATATGTATATATATATATACACACACACACATATATACAAATGTATATATATATATATATATATATATATATATATATATATATAATATATGTATTGGCTACAGTACAAGTTACTAAAAATCCAATTTTCCAATAACAATATGTGACAAGAACATAAATAATATTGGAAAAGTGCTGTTTTATTCACTAAAAGCTTAGAATTCTCCTATTTTATATTCATATAATAATAACCAGAAACCAAGAAATGAAACCAAGGCAAATTTCATCTTTAAAATCTTTATCCAAATTTCATATCATTTATATATTAAAACACTAATGTTAAGCTTAAAATAAGTACAATTTTCAATCTAAATTGGAGATTGCTTTACTAATAGCATATAGCAGTGCATTATTATACCAATGCATGTCTAAATATAAAAGTTTAGATGAAATTATATGGGAAAAACACCGTAATAAGATACAGAAATATATTTTCATTATTATTTCTATTAGGATTATAAATGATACTTGTAGCAATGCACCAAAAGTAGTGATATTTTGGTATCATATTTTAATAACTCATCCCTTTATATATTACAGTTATCTCATATGTTGTATTATATGTCACATTCCAAAGTTATTTTAAATCTTTTATACATAAAAAAATAATGTTATTTGTTTTAAAATCATAATTCCTTCTATTTTTTGTAAAATTAAAAAAATTATACACTGGTAGACTGTGTTTTAATAATTTTCTTTGGATGTTTCCTATACGCGAAAACCTGAGACAGTTAAAATGTAGATAAGTATGTCATCGAAGTATTATAAAGTTGTCCCAGAATGCAAAGTAAGGTAACTGTTGCATTACTATTCTCGAGGAAAGAGAGAACATTAAGTTTCGCTCAGGTCACTAATGATTGGCCCACTCTGTTCCATCCCATCTGTATGCTAACTACTATCTCACGATTACCTTTTACTTAAGAGATTGCTTCATTTAGACAATTAACTTTAAAAATGTGTCTTGTAAAAAAAGAACTAATAGGACATGAAACACCGACCAATTTTATTCATTACAGCTTAAGCCAAATAAGTTTACTTGGATATATAAATCAATCAAAATTGGAGATTGGAGAGAGAGAGAGAGAGAGAGGAGAGAGAGAGAGAGAGAGAGAGAGATCGCTTTCGTATCGTTTTTGATGTTAAATTAAAAAACTCGAATATTATCGATATCATAAACTAGATGTCATTTAAGACTCTAGTTACTTTATATATATTATCGTATCAATACTCCATATTGAATATAAAATAATCTATCATGATTAACAAAAAGTCATATTTTATAACAACTAACCAGAATTAAGTCACAGAAATCTTTGTTTCTGAAGTTAAGCATTTAAAAATTTTATAAGAGTTTCTATTTATGATGAATTTAAATAATGTTTTCCCGTGTTAAAAGTGAAGCCTCTGTGTATGCGGGGCCGGTGTAACGTGTAAGTGTAACGAATACTCGAAACGTCAGTATTTAAATGAAAGGTCATTCTAAACCATCGTTGCATAACTATATTACAGCTTCTATGTGTATTCATCCTTTATTATGCCTACAGCTTGCACAGTTAATAGCAATATAGAAGTTTATCATTAAAACAGTTTCGTGTCCTATTATAGCTTACTCCTCAGTTATAATTGGTTAAAATATTAACGCGTCATTGAAAGTTGCATTACATAGAATATAAATTTGGAATAATTTTTAATTTTTCAAATAACAGGAGTGCGTTTTTTACGTTTTGTCATAATAAATTCATTCTTTATAATGTTCTTAACACACAAAGTGCCTTGAAAATAATTAACCACCAAGATGCAACGTATGGATCATATACTTATAGGATAGTGTAATTTTAATAGCCTCAATCACATTTTTTATGTTATAAGACATTGAGTTACGTACAGATCAAATGTTTAGAGTGATAGGAAGCGTTTAAGTACTGTGTCTAACCAATAGCAACTGCTTAAAAGGATCACGATGAACATTTGAATTTATTTATTTCTGATTCGTACTGTACCTGCTGTAGTAGTAATTAAATAAATTTACATGGAGTTTTTATATAGTTATATCTAAATAGATAATTTAATCAATGCTTAAATCTTTCTCCATATTGCTATAAAAATGAAAATTATTAGAGAAAAAGCTGTACCCAGTCAAATCCTTTTCATAAATATAATTCCCGATGATAAAAGTTTGTAGAAATATCAAAATATATCAAGAAGCATAAATATATCTCATTTCTTGTAAGTGTTTATAAATCTAATATGGAAATATTGAAAGGCAGGTAAAAAGTGCTTGAGCCAGTAACTTGCTGTATAAGGTGTCCTTTTATTATGTATCCTGTCCTTTTATGCTTATTGCAACCATCTGGTGTTTACTGCACGTGGTAAATCTGGTTTAGTTGTAAATTATGATATTCTTCCTTATTCTAATTAAGTTATACAACTTTAATGGTAGGACTCATACTATATTTGAAATATTCTTCAATGTAAAAAATATATAACTGATTACTAAGCATTTGATAGAGTTTTAGTTACATACCGGTCATATTTATAAATTGTTTTGTTTTTGTTTTTTTTGAGGGAGAGACAGGAAAATGCAATTACGCACGCAGGAGGCCAGCCTGTAGTGTGGGACTCACCTAAAAACGGGTTTACCCACTAAAGAACCTCCTCTACTCTTTAGGATTCTAACCTGGGATTGTTTATCACATTACTTCAGGCTAGGCCTAAATTTGGCTTAAGCCCGTGGGGATCGCTCCTTATCCAGCGGCTCGGTCAAGGGATCTGGGCCACTTCGCGGTCCAGATCGGGTTTCTTTTCCAGGAGGATGCTCCGGACGAACTGTGAGAAACAATCCAAGTTCCCCTCATCCTCCATAATCTTTTCGAAGACCGTATGCACCGAAAAAAACACCGAGTTTTCTTGTGGCCTCCAGGCGGGGCCTTTCCCAACGCGGACAGCGGAAGAAGGTGTTTCCGCGTCATCGGGAACACTCGGGTACTAGATGCAATCCGGTGAACCGGTCTTGCCCATCCGGTTCAGGTACGACTTGAAATAGCCGTGACCTGTCAGGAACTGCGTGAGGTGCCGCCTTTCGACCCATGGTTTGAACCTGCTCTATGAGTCGCACAGTCCATCGTGCTCGGGTTTCGTGCTCCCAGCTGTGTTGCCACTGCTGGAAGGTTTGGGCACGCTCTTCGGATCTTGCTGCGTCCTTACCGATCTCGCCTTGTCTCTGATAAATCGCCTTCCACTCCCCTGCCAATAGCTTGACAGGGATGACTCCGGCAACCACCAGGACGGCAGGCTCGGATACTGTCCGATAGGTGGATCACACCCAGAGCGCAGCTTGACGCTGAACCCGGGCGAGTCGCAACCTATACAATTCCTTGGTAAGAGCGTCTGCCCACACCTCTGCCCCATAAAGGAACACGGAGTGGACTGCGGATATCAATAACCGTCTTTTGCTGGACCGAGGAACCCCGACATTGGCCATCAGCTTACTAAGATAAGATAAGATACCTTAGCAGCCTTGTCCGCCGAACGGAAGATCTGGTCTCTCCAGCTTAACTTGTTGTCCACCATGACTCCGAGGTACTTGGCGGCATGTTGACTGGACCACTTCACTTCCCACTCGCAGTGGGACGACGGGACGGTGTTAATTCTCTTCTTTCAACATCCAGGCGTTGACCACTAGCATGACCTGGTTCAACTTTTATTTAGCTGGGAAAGCTGAACGTTGCGTGCGTCGATGAGAGCCCCAACCTCATCGGCGTACCCAAATAAGACGGTTTTCCTCTGGCATCTCGGATCGTAGGAGGCTGTCATAAGCGATAATCCAGCGATCCGGGCCGAGTATTGAACCCTGCGTGGCACCTGAGGTGACTTCCACCGTCCGCACTCCGTCTCAAGTGTCTTATATCAGACGCCTAGAACGGAGGTAGTCCTCGACGAGCCGCAACAGATACGTAGGAATGCGAAAGGTGTCACGAAGTGCATCGAACATATCGACCCATCTCGCCGAGTTCAAGGCATTATTGACATCAAGCGTAACAAGAAGCACTACTCGGCAGGAGAAATGGTTGTGGCTCTCGGCTCTCTCAACTGCTTTCTGTACTTCCGTGATCACGTCGATTGTTGGTCGTCCCTTTCTGAAGCCGTACTGACGAGGGCAAAGGTCCCCGACAGCCACCACGACAGAAATCAGGCGGGAACGAATCAACTTTTCAAAAGGTTTTCCAGCCGTGTCCAGCATGCAGAGAGGTCTGTAGTACGACGGCAGCTCAGGATCACCTTTTCCCTTGCTAATAAGCACCCGCCTGGCGGTTTTCCATGGAAATGGAAACACTCAGGTTCTTATCAGCCAGTTCTTATCAGTCAGCCGATGCGTTCACATCGCTTATCAGCTCTCTCGTCTAAGGCTAAGTAGTTTGTTTTAGCCTGCCGCCTGGCTGTCCTTACCTGTTTGCGAGTTACTCTGTTGAGTTGTTGTGCTGATTGAAATCAGTTTATAGCTGTGTACAAAAATATTTCACTTATTTTATTCGTCAGTAGGTTTATAACTGTGTTACTCCTGCTAACTTATTTCGACGAGAACATGGTTGAAAAGTGCAGTAAGTGTTGTGAGGATATCAGCGCAACTGCTAAGGATGGTATAAAGTGTTCAGACTGTACTACTGTATGTCATCTCAAGTGTGTAGGAGTTGTGACGCGCAACAAGAAATGGAAGTGTGAAAGTTGTGCGGTTGAGTGTGCATCTAACAGCAGCAAGACAAGCGAGTCCGGGACTGCCAGTTCAACTATACTGGACGCTATAGCGGCTTTCAGGAAGGAAAATAACGACAGGTGGTGGGACAGTAACAATATTAAGTTAGACGAAGTGCAAGCAGAGGTTAAAAGTGTTAAATCAGACATTAGCTCTTTAAAAGCTGAATTTTTTAGAAGTCAAGGCTCAGTGTAGGGAAGCTGGTGAAAATATTGACACTCTAAGAAAGTGAGAACAAGAAACTGACTGAAGAGCTCGCTACCGTGAAGCAACATGTGCTTGACTTAGAGCAGCATACTAGGAAGAATAATCTTTTGATCTCCGGTGTGCCAGTGACACCTAGGGAAAACTTGTACGACATTCTAGGTAGTATCGCTCAACTACTTAATGTGAGCTGCAGGGACGTGGACATCTCCACTGCACATCGACTCCAGGGCAGGAAAGGGGACCGAGGACCACCGTCCATTGTAGTGTGCTTTATCTCACGAGATGTGAAAACGTCCTGGCTATCGGCGAGGAGGAAGAAGGGTTCTATGACGGCACAAGAGCTAGTAAGTTCCTTCCCCAACACCCCAATCTACCTCAATGAACATCTGACGCCTCAGTCAAGATCCATCTTCAATGGAGCCAGAGCTCTCGTCAAGCAAGGGAAACTGTCTACTGTCTGGACTTCCGACAGCAAGGTTATGGCAAAGCTGACACCTGATCATCGCCCCTTCCGTGTCAGGGACCTCCAGCATGTCGCCCAGCTAGAACAGTCATCGGCAGCCCAACATCTAGTACCGAATGTCTCACCACCTCCCGCTACTACTGTGACACAGCCTCTTGCCTAGATCTTCTTCATGGACTTGATGCGGTAAATAGTTAAAATTTTTATAGTTTATTCTTCTTTTCTTCATATTATTGTACAAACAATTAAAAAGTATTTTGTATGTATTTTGGTTATTTAGGTCTGTGCTAGACAGTTTTTTTTTAGTTAATATGGTTAGTTACTGTAGGAAAATGTAATGATTATAATATAATCTGGTATATATATTATATACAGTTGCATAAACAATATGCTAGGAATTGTATATAAGCTTTGAATTTGTTAATATTGTAAATAACCACTAAGTGTTTTTAAAAAAAAAGAAACCCGTATTAAAACTACACCGTTATTTAAATCTACATAAGTATGAGTGCGTGTTTTAAAAGATCCAACACTAAAAATTTCGTGGTTTGGAATTTTAATTATGTAGTTGAAAATGTAGGTACATAGTACTACTTACATAGTTACAACCTTACATAGTAGGTTGTTTTAATTATGTCATAAGTAAAAATTTGACCAGCAATAGACTGGACATTATGAAAACAAGCTAAAATGTTTACTTACATTAAGGCATAACTTTGGAATTAAAAAATGATAGCTTGTTTTAACGTAAGATATTCTAAATAAATATTCTATTATGACTATTTTTATAGGATGTATAAATGGCTCTAATGTCAGCTTTTAATTAAAATTTGTCGTCATTAAATTTAGATTTAGATATTATTTTAAAGGGTAGTTAATCGGTTTATATAAAATGAATATTAACATGTGTTTTTTTTTTTTTTTCATTAATGATATCTTGTTTACTGTGCAGAATAATGTTCAAGCTACATAATAGCTAGTACAGATTACAACCCAGTAATGTTAGGCGTTGTTTGTAAACAGTTATTGTTAGCAGTTTATTCGAGTATGGAGTATTGTAATAAAGCCTATAATTTATGATAAATAGGTTATTCTAAATTGAAATTTAAATTCGCATTATTTTTAAGCCTAATTTAGTCTCTTTTATGTATATGAAATTATTTGTGTTTAGGCTTTCAATCGAGCTTATAAATTGTAAAATTACATTTGCTGTTGGTCCTTAAGTCTATGTAACCTACGTACCTAAATGTATACATATATATTAAAATCTCGCTAACCCATTAATGAGTCTTTTTTCATGGTAATAAATCAACTTAAGTAAAGTAAAAATTTGCAACATTTGTTTTTTATTTTAGCTCATTGTATAAGCCAGGCGGCTAGCTATTAAGTTATTACTTTGTTAATGTTTGAAAGGGATGAGATTGAGTTTTTAGATACTCCCATTATTTCATGTTTTAATTGCAATAATGACAATGAGTATGGTATTTTTTTTGGTGTAAATGGTTGTCTGACAAACAAGAATAATAAATTTCACATAGTTCATCAAAACATTTCGAAGTTATAATAAAAATTTTGATGAACTTTTAGTAGTTTTAGACAATTTTCCAGTTAAGTTTAATTGTATTATTTTAACTGAGGCTTGGCTAACAAATGATTGCGATCTCATGCATATTGGAGGGCTATAAACTTGTTTCGATCGTACAATAGTCTTAATCAGTGCGATGGCCTGGTCGTCTACATCGATAGCTCCCTTATCAGTGTCCTGTAGTCAGCTGTTGTTGGGCGGTGTGTGTGGCCAATGCTTTGTCATTGACTTTTAACTGGGCCGGTTTTTGATTGTCATTTACTCGCTGTTTATCGTAGCCCCAGTTCTAATTTGCCAATATTTATTGACGCAATGAACGTGTTCTGCAACGAGTCCATGAGCGGTAATGGGTTACGTATTGTGGCAGGGGATATTAATTGCGACATCCTAGACGTGGCTTTAAATTCTGTAGAGCAACGTTACTTTAGAAGTTTTGAGTGAGGTCTGGTTTTGTATCTTGTATCGACAAGGTAACAAGATCTGAGAGTAACACCTGCTTAGACCATTATTTTATTAAACTACCAAAAACACTTAATGTTTCTGCCGCGGTGTATGATGCAGCTATAACGGATCACAGTGCAATTTTTCTAAATATAGAATCATCTTGTAGTAAAAATAAAACAATTGAAACCCAAAATTTCTTTGTTAAAAACCGATTGGGTTGAAGTCAATGACTCAGTTAAATCTCAAGATTGGTCTATGGTTATTAATTGTAACGACGTGGACCTATCAACAGACAGGTTCATTGCTCTTTTACAAGACATTGTTTAATAAAAATTCAAAAAAAATTAAACTCTCCGCAAAAAAAATACGAAACTTAAACCATGGATCTCCGCGGGTCTTATTAAAATCAATTCGGCATCGCGATAAATTGTACAGAAAACTAAAAAAACAACCATTCAATGTAAATCTGCGAAACGAGTTTTCTGTGCTACAGGAACACACTTCGTTCTACAATCAAACGAGCAAAATTTCAGTTATTATCAAAATAAATTATCTAACGCTAGTAACGCTAGACAATTTTGGTCGGTTGTCAATGAGGTAGCCTGCAAGCCGGTATGTGGGCAGCCTTTCCCGGTAGAAGCGTTCATTGACTCCAGTGACGCTGTTACTCCTGCTAAAGTAAAAGAAATCGGCAATTCATTTAACAACTATTTTGCCTCTGTGGGGTTACAGTTAACAAATGCTATACATCCTTTGGGGACAGGCGGAGGTGAATGATGCTGACTATAGAGTGGAGTCAGTTTTTCAAATGCAGTCAGTCACTCAGGAAGAACTTTGTAACTTAGTTCAAGGTATTAGGGGAGGATCGGCGCCTGGTTTTGACGCAATTCCTTCAAAAATAATTAAAGATAATATTAACTCCTTATCGCCTCCTCTCTTACATATTATTAATCTTAGTATTCGTACTGGACAGTTTCCGAATGCACTTAAAATTGCCAAAGTTGTTCCTTTATATAAGTCTGGTTTAAAAGCCTCCTTTTCTAATTACAGGCCCATCTCATTACTTTCGACCCTCTCCAAGCTTATAGAGAAAAAGTGTTTAAACAGCAACTGTCAAATTATCTCTCACAACATAATATAATTGCTGATGTTCAGTATGGATTTAGAGATAAACATAAATACATCACATGCTCTGTTTGACATTACAAAGTTTATTTCAAGTCAGATTGCGTTGAAAAAGCGGGTGCTGATTACATTTTTAGATTTGGCAAAGGCCTTTGATTTCTGTTGACAGGACAAAGCTTATTGCAAAGTTAGATGCAGTTGGTTGTAAGGAGTAAAGAATTAGAGTGGTTCAGGAGTTACTTCCAGAATCGGCTTCAGGTAGTTTCTATAAATGGAATCAAAGAGTGACAATGCTGGTGTTGATTTTGGAGTTGTCCAAGGAAGCACTTTGGGGCCTCTACTTTTCTTAATTTATATCAATAATGTCTCTAAATTAAATGCCAAAGGAAAATTATTTTTGTTTGCTGATGACACGGCTGTTGTCTCTGCTGGCTGCACGTGGGACGAAGTTTTGAAACAGGCTTCGGAGGATTTATCAAAAATTAAAATGTGGTTTGACCATAACTCTCTTACAGTTAATGTTAGTAAAACTAAATATTTGCCCATCGTTTACTAGAAATCAAGACGATCTGACCTTCGGATTTTGAGGATGCATTCCTGCGGTGATCCGCTGTCGAATGTGTGTGGGTGTGAAGCAATTGCGCGTGTGGACAGTACAAATATTTGGGTGTTATCATTGATTATAAACTCTCCTGGGGCCCACACGCACAGTATTTGAATAAAGCCTTAAGGAAAACTTATATACGCATTTTACAGCTTGGTCATGTTTTGACGGTGGATCAGTGCAGGACTGTGTACTTTGCCTACGTTGCAGTCGGTGTTACAATACGGTATACTGGCATGGGGGGTGGTGCATCCGCTGCTGTCTTGCAACCACTGGCGATCACACAGAGAGCAATAGTAAAAACTATTTTAAAAAAGAGCTATAGATTTCCTACTTTATTACTTTTTGCGGAATTTTCCTGTGCTTATATAAGACAGCTTTTTATCAAAACATTGTTATTATTCATAAGAAGTAATAAAGAAACGATTTTTACTGAAACTCATCCATCGTTATGCAACAAGGTTTAAAGATAATTACGGTTATTCCATTCCTAGATTAATTCATAGTTCTGAAATTAGTAATTCATTTTATCTGGCCCAAATACTGTATCGAAATTTACCTAACGAAATTAGGGAAGCAGAGAGTGACAGCGTCATTGTATATAAACGGAAGGTGACAGCATGGTTGCTCCGTGTTGGATGGCGGGCTGCAGAGGGCGCTGTTGTTGTCACCTTATACCTAAAATTACCGGACCAAAGCTCTGTTAATTAATTGTTGTATGACCCATTTGTTATTAATTTAAACCTTTGCATAAAACATTGGCACCTGTCAAGTTTCAATGTTTCATTAATGTAGTAATTAATTTTTCATACGTGTGACCTGCTTTTGTTTGTTAGACAAGTTATTTGTATTAGTTGTGTAATCCTTTCTTTTCCAAAGTTGGGTTTTAGGTATTTTAGGTTATACTTTTATAAGACACCTTTTATTTTTTATCTTCTCGTCATTAATATAGCTTTTATGTAAACCGATATGTAAATATAATGAAAGAACTCTTCTCAGCACTCTGACCTGTTATAGTCTTGCTGGGGAATTTTCCATAGTAATAATAAGGCTTTGTTTCTTTCTTGTATATTCTAAAGTATTGTGGAATAAAAGTGATTTGATTTGATTTGATTTTCTGATTTCCTTCATACCAAAGCAGGCATTGTACATTCTCAGCAACATCCCGGGATTGTGATGGTTGGAAAATCTTTTTCTTCAGAGCCTCCGCTTGGGAATCCCGTCCGGGCCGGGAGCCTTGTTGCTCTTTAGGGTGAATGAAAAACACGGAGGGTTTTTTCCAAACTCCTCAATAGTTTTAAAACGCGGAAAAACGCTCTCCACCCGTTCTCGAAAGTCCACTAGTGGTCGCTGTGGATGTTACAGGAAATATCAGGGCAGTTGATGATTCTCTCCATTGGTTGGACCCCACCCCCTTCAATGATGGAGAGGTGGAGTAGCGGGCGCCGAGTTTCTGGGTCTGACACAACTTTGATAACCCAAACTCCCCCAAGGATCGGGACAATCGACGTCGTCCCCGAACTTTCCACCAGGATTCTCCTCAGGCCTGACCTCCGGCGAACCTTGACCACGTCCAAGTTTATTGGTGTTCCAAACGGCGTGGCCCTTTCCCGAGATGCGGAAACTCTACGGTTCTTTTTTATATCATGCAGATTAACAAACATATGTTACTGGTGGTCACTTACCTCGTGCTAAACCCATCCAACCGCTCCAAGATTACCCAGAGAGGAATATAATATATAATAATTATTTTTGATTACTAATATATAAAT
>NW_025776841.1:0-49811 GCF_021130785.1 Homalodisca vitripennis | reverse complement strand
ACGTATTGTGGGCATTTCACCTATATACTTTTTGAACCTATTTGCTCACTACCCCTAAATTCTGGTACATTCAAAGTTAATAATTAAAAATAAGAACGTTAATTTTAAATTTTATAGAAATAATTCAGTACCACTATGGAATGAAGAAGAGGTTTAAAAAAGGTTTCTAAAAGTTTGTGTAAGTCTAAAAAGTTTTTGATGAAATATATTCAAATTTTCACTGAATAGAGGACGATAAATTCATAAAATGCCAAAGTGTGTATGTTACTGTTAAAAAGCTGTAATCGTGTGCGTCAATTGCTACATCTCAGGCCTTTTTACATCGGCGTTTTCCGGTGTACCGTCCGCAGGGATGTAACCAAACACACAGATCTGCCGTAAACTGTATACATAACATCATATTATAAGAATAAATTTTTTTTAAATTTGTAATTGATTCTGATATTTACGTCTGTTATTGAAAGTGTTTGAAATGACGTTAGAAGAACCCCATAAAGACCATTTTCCACACCATTATCAAGAGTTTTTTTTTTCACTGTGTATTTACAATTTATTTTTGTAGATATTTGTAAATCTGTATAGCAAATCTGTTTCCGGTTATTGTATAAACATAATTAAATGATTTAGGCTAAAAGGCTATTAATATTGTGTGTTAATGTGGTATTAATTTAAAAAACAAATACCCAATAATCAAGTAATTAGTTTAACAGTTTGTACACAATCATTACCTCCACAATCTATACTTAAAGAATTTGCAATAAAATAAAACGCTAATTGTTGTGAGTTAACCAAAATTAAGCATGGGTTCACATTAACTAGGAAAACAGATGTTAATATAATTTTGAAATAAATCAAGAACTCAGTTTACTTATAAGTTGTCATTTCTCTTTGCCGATGAAATAAACCAAACCCTAAAATCCACTAAGTGTAAAATTATTTAAAACCGACAATTTAAAATCAAAAACATGTTTTAACTTTTTGTAAAATGTGTATCAATGTTCGTAAAGGATAAATAAGTATTAGCCAAAGCAAAATAAATATTTGAGTGTACTGTAAGGTATGGATCTAATTTATTGTGACAAAATCGTAAGAGGATAGAAAAACGGATTTACTCTTACCATACATTCAGAATTCTTTTGAAGTATGTGTTGTTTTGTTTTTCTTCTCACCGGGACCATCAACAAAATTAGAAATTAGTACTGGTTTTTACAAGCAATAAATAATTTAAAAGTAATGTTTATTAAAAGAGTAAGATTTTTCAAAAAACATTAACTAGCCATTGTGTCTTAATTTAATTAAATCGAAAAACCAAAAATAAAAATTAATGTGAAGGAAAACTAGTTGTTCTGGATTTTTCCTTGTATAATTTAAGTATTTTATAAAAATCATAAAAATACAAAACCAGAGTGCACAATACCAATGGGAAAAATACTTATGGCGCCGTGTGGATTGATAGTGAAATTTGGAATCTTAGGAGGGCTGGCGCTAGTCATGAAAAAATACAGTAATTTTTTGTTTCAAAACAACACGAAATAAACAAATTATATTATATTGTAATAATGTGATTTACCCAAAATGTCGTTGTAATCTGTATAATGTGGTGTTATAAATCTTAAACCTGAAGATGTGGAAAAGGCCATATCAATTAGTCAATTCGATATTTCCAAGTAGGGAAACGACTAGTGTCAGGATTGTCCAATATTTCCTGAAAAAACTTATTCAGAACTTAAAAATACAAAAAAAGCACAAATACCAAAAAGGAAAACATAATATGATGTACAGTATTGATTAGAGTATACTGAAATGAAATAATAGCCAAAAATTTAAATACTCTTTTGCTCTAACAGTTAAGAAGTAGAAAACACTTGCTCAAATTTAATTAAATATGACTGATTAATTTTTTGGGGCTAAAATACCAACTTTATACATCCCTCACAAAACTCAATGAAAAATGTGTAATTGTTAATAAACAAATACCTGAATATATAACAAAATAGTACCAACAAACTGGTCAAAGATTCTCTAAGCTAGTTTTATATTTTAAAAACACCCAAGAACACTACTACTACTGTATTTGAGAAGGTTTAAATGTTAGCAAAATTGTTTAAATGTATTTAGAGGTATTTTCACATAATAAATAACAATGGTAATTTTTCTAATGGCACACTATCCATACATAAATATTTGTCACTAATCTTAAAAGAGCAACTAGCTCTTAGAAAGGATTATCAGGTAAGGCTTTATAAGCTTAAGTAACCGTCCATGTGCTTCATAAACAAGCCTTAGGAAGGTCTTGGGAGTTAAGCGAGAACCTGGAGAATTGAAAGCAAACAACTTTAACTTTAGTACATTTGTTTATTTTTTTTATCTTGCCTGGCAAAGTTTCAAGAAACCTCGTCAAAATTAACTCCTAATTTTCATGTTATAAAACACAAAGAGTTATCGACAAACATTTGGACCGTGGTTGTGATAATTAACGGTTTATTATTACCACGGATTTCCAAAAAAACACTGCCAAAAACTCTAATAGCTAAATTTTATATATGATGCTAAAACGAAAATTTGTTTATTTTTTTTAACGCCCACTTTTCAATGTTCCATATTATTTTGTTGGTATAGAAAAAGAGCAAAAATTTTTAGATGACGGTTTATTATTAACTGAACGAGACGTTACCCTTTCCTCTTTTTGAGTCATTTACAATACAACAATTGTAGTAAAAAAAAACCAATTTTTAAGGTTCTTTAGACTTTTAAGGTTTTCTTTCTTAGCAGGAAATGACTGCTATGTGTTTGCAAGTACACAATGAATTTAGTCATTATTTTCTGACTATTATTAGTAAGTACATACCTTAATAAATTCGCTAGTTTGATATATGGGAATTTAGCCCTTGATAACTTAGACAGAAATACTTAAGGGCTAACTAATGGATCGTATGTAACTTCATGTTTTGCGAAACATAGGGAATAAATAATAATTACATTAAAGGCTAAAATATCTCTTTGAATGCTAAAAAATAACTCAATATTTTAAGAAAAATTATCAACTTTAGATAAAATAGTGTACTTAAAAAAGTTAAACACCCAATTCCCTCATTATTTTAGATTTTTGTTATTGCTAATCAATTTATTGTTTTCAACTATATAAGTTTTCGTTCTTTTTATATCTATAAACAGATATCTATTCTGGATTTATAATTGTGTTAATACATGTAACTTAAAACTAATTCTCATTTCTCAGTTCAAATATCATATTTATATAACCATCGCAAGACGAGTATGTGTTGTTGTAATCAAGAGTACATAATTTATTCAGTCAGCAATACGAGGGTTGAATGAACTGGTAATTATCTAAGCTTTGGTATTCAATCATCCAAACTGTATTAGTGCTGATTGGCTTGTATTGGCAAATTAAACGCCTATATCAATTTCTCTCTTCATATAGCATTTTGCAATAGTTCGGAGAACAGATTTACATTTTATCATAATGGTTTGATCGTTATTTCGATTAACACTAATCCGTCAATATAAAACACATTTAAAAACGCTAAATTTATTAATTATTCCAGCAGAATGAAACAAATTATGAATGTGAAATTCAACAAATTGGTAAAAGCTTATTAATCACGATGGATTATTTAAAAGGATTAAAAGAATCGCTAAAATGTGAGTCGCTAAAAAATACGAAATATTCTTTTGCATCCTCTGCATTGTTATCAGGTTGAATATGTTTATGTTTTAAATTAGTTTATATTTATGCTTTATTAAGTATACCTAGAATTTAAATATGTTCTAGGATTTGCATTTGACCCAAAAAGGACATATACAAATTCTAGAAATGGTCGTGTTTTATATCCACTGTCAACACCAAATCACTATCCCTTTTTTTTTTGTTAAAAAGTCTATCAGCTATAGAACTTTAACGGGCCAGTGCAAACACAAATAACTTTAAAGTTATGCTTTATCATTAAATAAAGCCCCCCTAATTCAAAAGCATTGGATCTGTTTACGAAAAATAACACTGTTGAATTATCAAGGATAATCTTCGCGCACATTACTAAACCCTCAGGTGGCATATCGTGTTAGAACGTATTTGGTGGATATAATAATTTTCATTTTCCAAGTGATGAGACTAACACATTAAACAAAATGACCAAGTACAGAATGGAGACCCGGCTTCTCCATTTAAAAGAAAAAGAAGGAATCTTCAACTGACTTAGTTATAAACCTATTATGTCCCTTGTTCGGCTCATTAGTAGCCAGCAGATAATCAAATTTTTTAATAAAATAGAGAACATTTCTTTCACTTAGAGACAAGAAAGATGAAGGCAAATCCGCCATGGAATTCTGAATCCTGAAGAGTACTTCATTACTGAAAAGTATAGATAGCCAAGTTTTACTTCTTTGTTTGAAGTTTATTTTTGATGATGGAAGGATTGTGAAGGAAACAAGGAAATTTTCCGGAGCATTTGCATCGTTTCAGTGGAAAACCAAAAAAAAGTAAGTTTAAAAGGAGGTCATAAGGGTAAGTTTAAAAGTAGCTATGTGTTAGGATCAACTAGTAAAGGTATACAATCAGCCAAATGTTGAAACCAGGGAGGACTTGCCAGAACCAGTAGGATTGTTTTTATTGCTCCAGGATAATCCTTGTTACTCTATAGAGTGGTTGAACACTATCCGAAAACTAAACGTTTATTCCTAACACCCATTGATAGACAAGTGTGATCGTCGTCTTGTTACCAATATTGCAGTTAACAGTATTTGAATAAGCTATAAATCTTTTCTTAAAAAGAATATAAAGGGAGAGAAACAGACCATGTTGAGAATATTAGCTGATGTTTAATCCATTCCCCAATAGTAACGCAGGGTTCGCTGTGTAAGGCGGATATTCCCGATGTCGGATAAATAGGTTATAACGATCATGGTTCGTCCCTCAAATAGCCAGTCAATAAATAAGCAATTCTCAAAACAAAGCAATTTGTTTGCGGTAAATGTCAATTAATAGCTAGATTGCTTCTTTCTCCATAGATTACAACACCTTTAAGTAGTCCTAGGTTATACAACGTCTGTCCTTATTAGATTGCTGATTTGTAACTAACTATGTAAATTATTGGATTTCAAGCTTTAATATTACATGCATATCCAAAAAAAAAGCAAAGTACCCATGTAACATATTTGAGCTGCTAGACGGAAACAATCGAAAAAAATACTACCCCCAACAAAAACCTGAAATTTTTTACCAATCGCGGCTTGATTGAACTACCTAAATGTTGCCGCAGTTTTTTTACGTTTATTTTTTTAATTTTCCTTTTTTTCTCGTCTAATTATTCGTGATTTTATTAAAGTTGCCTGATGTCAATTATAATCCGTTTTATGAATATTATTACAAAACAAAAAACCAGTAAAAATTAGGATAATAGAAAACACAATTTTAACTATCAAAATAATTAGAAAATAAACCATATTATATTATTATATATATATATATATATATATATATATATTTATATATATTATTAATGTAAAATTATTCAGCTTTTACGAGTGTTTGGAAGGACCAGTGTGTTGGAAAACAGGATGCACTTGAAGGCCTAAGTCCCTTGACGCCCTTAAAGGTCCACATCAGGAAACATTTGAACATCACCTCTTTATTGCAAGGGTACAAAATTAGGTTCTATAGAAGGAGTGGATTTCATATGCTGTTGAAAATGTTCCTCATGACTCAAAAGAATTTATTTATTTCTCAGGCAGACCAAACCACAATTACACTTAACATTCCTTAATAATTTATGGTAGCAAGAATATACATGTAATCCAATTTATATAATAATGCACACACACATTTTGAGATTAATATTAACAAATTAAATTTTTTTTTTTTGTTTTTTTTTTACAGTAATATAGGATATAATATAAATGAGGATATACAGCTAATGCTACAATAGAAGAAAGCAATTATGCTACAAATTATAGTACCCAAATAAGAAAAAAATGAATCAAAACATTGTGTAACTTCCAACGATTACTAATTAAAATGGGTATCATAAGAAACAGTTAAAAAAAAACCAAAAACCTCTCTCTTTAATTTTTCAAGAGTGTCATTGACTGAGCCCAGATTGTTAAGTACATTATTATCCAGCCATTGAATCCTGATCAGAGTGCTGTTCATCTCGTAGTTGTTGAAATGCGGGATCTACCAAATAAATCTCTTGATCTCGTTCCCGAAGGTACATAAGGATATATTCTCCCGAATAGAGCTGGACAGTCACTTCACTATCCGGAAGAGGAAAACAATATCTTAAAGCCGTCTTCTGGGTTCAATAGACATCAGCCCAGCATAATGAAGCCACTGGACAGAAAGGAACCTCCCGATAGCCATACTCCAGTCTCATACCCACCAGACAGCAATAAAATGTTTCAAAATAAAATCTTCAAAGCCTATTCGGGTGTAATAATTGTCTGAACAAAAGACCCAATATTCTGTTTGCCCTGTTGCACACACCTTCAACATGATTCTCCCAACTCAAGGAGTTTGGTACGCTATAATTCGGTATAACTTCAGGTATTCTATGTTCACCTGTGTTCATATTTTTCTGGGGCAACGCAATTTCTGCAATGCCACTATTAAAGGAGCTTTTAAAGATTTGCAATGAAAATTTTTTTTCATAAATATTCATTATATTAAAGCAAGGGTAGAATGTAAAAAGCCATATTTATAATATTAAGAGATTTGCGTTATTAAACATCAAAAGTTTAATTATGAGTTACGCTGGAGTCGTTTAGTTATTTGTAAATTGTTTTTAAGACAACATGGCGGATGGAATTTCTAGCCAACAAACTAAATCTTAATAAAATCAGTATTTTATTATTTTTATTTCTGTCACAAAACATTTTGTTCAACCAGGGGATAATAGATGTTAATTATTACTGATATTTCAAAAATATATATTTTAGTTTACCACAACACTTATAAACACAGTTTATTATTTTTAATTCATATTTTGCCTCCTTTGACATAATTAAAGGCAGTTTTGGGTAAGTAAAATATATGAGACATTATTATATATTATTAACTGTGTTTAATTATTTATTATTAATAATTTATTATAGAATATAAAAATTAACTGTATCAAATTTACAGTTGAATCTGATCTTTAATTAAGATTTATCACAGTTTTAATAAAATCGACATTGCTCATAAACTATAACCATCAGCAAAGCCTTAATAATAAAATGGATTAATTCTGACACTTATATTTTTTGCTGCACTTTTTAAAACTTAATTTATTAGATACCCGGAATAAAGTAAATGTATATGTTTATTTTATGCGGAGCTAGGTCTTATTAAGGAATAAGCTGAAAATTTGCGATAAAAATTAGCACTAGGTTTGAATTTTAAATGGATTTAAGGTAATCTTTATCGGTAAGAATGATACTCCCTGAATAACAGTATTACGTAATTATGAATTATATAAACACCTCTCTGGTATAAACAAATTTGAAAATCCGCGGTGAATTAATACAAATAAATGTTTTGGAATATGTGTTTTAAGATCAAAACTCAACGTAATGCATCTTTTAATTACTACGAATAAACTGTTCCAACAGTTTCTCAGCCAATTGTTCATCTAAACATCCTATATGTTGTAATTGTTTAAAAGAAATGTAGTAAAGTTTTTTTAATGACAAATACTATGTCCATTCAAAATTGAAAGCTTAAATGTGTTTCTTCACCTGAAAGGCCCTTAAGCCTTAAATGGATTATAAAGTAATCTTTATTATCCGTCCGCTCCTCATAAACAAAGGGTAGAGGGTCTGGAAAACTGAGAAGCTTCAAATTGAAAAATAAACAATATCATTCATTGTTGCTTTACTCCCAATATTTTACCGAGACAATTTGAGAAAATTTAATTATTTTTTACTGATTTGAAAGCTGATCGTGGTTTCATGTATCCGATTCTCAACCTTAGGCATTTTCATGTTACTAAATTAAATAATTGGTTATATAGGGCCTAGCATGAAATATTAGTTAGTCAGAAAGTAAATACTGAGATTAAAAGCTTTATTTGGGATTATGGATTTCTAACACATATATTGAAATCATTGCTTATATATTTTAATACAAATATTCATTTTTTTACTGTCGAGAAGTAGACATGAACAGTTAGGTGACATTTGTGAACATCTTCTCGTAAACACGTAGCGTTATACCACTATATTAGCACATGACTTGCTCCAAACAGCCAGGCTTAAAATTCTTAAAATTACGTATCACTTTTAATCTTATGAGGTAAATATATTTTGTGAATACATATGCTGTAATACATATAAAGAATACATATATACTTTTAATACACACTTACATAATTGTAAAACTATTATTTCTAAACTAATTGCTGTTTTAAGTTCATCTACATCCAGGCTTTTCTGTTCATTGTTCGAAAACAAAGTTTGTCTTACATTTATAACTTAACATTCCATCGTATAAACTGGTCGAGCAGGAGATTGCTTAGACGCACGTCCAAACATGAGCGGAATGTCCGGTGAGCCTGTATTATTGCCTGAGTATCAGCGAATCCAATCATTGGAGGGACAGGAAAAATGTCTTCTCTTGCTGTCTAAATGTCTGCCCAATATCTCCAAAAAAAATTACCTATACACTTTAAGATATACATGAAGCTTCAATTATATAAAAGGAACATCGGGTTCAATAATGTGAATGTCACTTTATGGGATCTGGCTGAGTGTTAGCGGAAATTTTTACAGTGTAATAAACAAACTGAGTACCATAATATGACAATTAATATGTGACATAGCAACATACACAGCGTAACGAAATGAGTAATAAACTTGGAATTTTGTATGCAACCCCAGCAAAGCCTGTTATGCGATACGTTTTTTAAATTAGTGAGAGATCTCTGAAACGTATGGGAAAGTAATATGCGTACAACAAAAGGAGCGAACCCAACGACAGTTGATCCATTCCATTTGTACAAATCCATTACAAAGGACGAATTATAGTTATTGATAGTATCAGGAGTGGTCTACATTGTGTATTCAGTCAGGAACACGAGGACTTAATGTACCGATAATTATTGAGCTTGTATTCAATCAAACCGTCCCAGAGATGGGCTCTGTATTGGTGCTGATTGGCTTGTATTCAAAAGGAACATTGCAATCAGCACATTTATATCAGTGGCTGTCTTCATCTATAAATAGTAATTTATTTGAGGCCACTAAGCACAATTTTTCATGATCTGAAAGTAGAAAAATCTAATTGAAAATACCATTAAGGACCCAAGTCCCTCTCTGACCGTCTAAAGCAACAATTCACAGAAAGTTCTTAGAAACATTTTTACTCGGTACGCAGGTTTCGTCTTGGTCAAAGACACATCAATATTGATTTTGGAGTTAAATGGTCAAGTCGAAATAATGCTTTGATGGTTTATAGTTATTCATTGCTGTGTTGACTACCATATATCGATATACTTGAAGTATTTGTACGTAAACTCATTCGTTTTATATTGTCGGGCACATCAATAAATTCTAAAATTACGGTAGAACAAATCCGTCTTATAAAATGTTTATTTTAAAAAAATAATAATACTGTATTTTGGAACTTGTTCAAGAGTTGAAAATCTTTTAAAATAAATAGTTAGAAACGGAATATCGAAGGGCTGACAGAATGTGACGAAGCATTTCAAATCTAGACAAAGGCATTTCTTAGACAAAGGGGGGAAAGTATTAATTACCAAGTTTCTAGAATGTTTCTATAGTGGGATACAAACAGATAGGCAGACAAACACCGCGATTTCAACAAGGACCTGTGGTGTCCTTAATAACGGTTGTGGAAATATGAATTCTCTATGATGAGATCCAATAAATTTGCTATGATTAACGTGTTTTTTAAATTGTTTGATGAGTATTAATTAATTACCAAGTTTCTAGAATGTTTTTCTATGTGGGATACAAACAGATAGGCAGACAAACACCGCGATTTAAACAAGGACCTGTGGTGTCCTTAATAACGGTTGTGGAAATATGAATTATCTA
Organism: Homalodisca vitripennis; assembly: GCF_021130785.1. Taxonomy (NCBI): domain Eukaryota; kingdom Metazoa; phylum Arthropoda; class Insecta; order Hemiptera; family Cicadellidae; genus Homalodisca; species Homalodisca vitripennis. The sequence continues at coordinate 39,761 of NW_025776841.1, read as the reverse complement.
TGATGAGATCCAATAAAGTGCTATGATTAACGTGTTTATAAATTGTTTGATGAATATTAATTAATTACTGAGTTGGATTTTATTCGGCTAAACAAACGTGTCAGAATATTATTAATTGTGACAGTTCTACTGTAACAGTACGTCGAACTATAACAGATAGTGATGTAGTTGAAATGTTTCAAATACATTTAAATTAAATCCGATAAAATAGATTAGTATTTCAAAATGTAATTACAGTTTTCAACTTGTAAGTCAGACAGCACAAAGCTCCCGTGTTCAAACCACGGCTTGGCAAACAGTTTTAGACATTTAACATACAGGACAGTAATTAATCTGAGTGGACTTCTCTCAAAATTTTAACCGAAGATGTTAATATTACTTAATTATATCTTGCAGTAGCTTCGATTAAAAAAAAGAATTGAGTTTGGATAGAGCTCCATTCAGTAAAGATGGTAGTTGCCTGCCTTAGTCTATTCAAACACGTGAGTGAGAAAGTAACTTACACCTGTGATGGTGTTAAAACGCGTCTTTTTTGAAGCGTCGGTTGCTAACTCATCATGAATACTGAAGATTTACTACGATTTTACATGATACATTTATCGTTAATACTATTGGTAAAATTCCTAATTCAGAAAGCGTTTACTTGAGTATTAATGATTACGTTTTCTTTCTTCTTCCTCTGCTAATCCCAAAATCTACACATCCATTCACTCTGCTGTTATTCACTCTGACCGTTAGATTCCAGTTATATTTGTTGGTTTCTGTTCAGTATTTTTTTTCTCGATAATCCTTCTGAATTTTTTATGGTTGTTTATCTCACCCTCTGTGGTGTTTAGGTGTCAAATTTGTGGTGTTCTGTTTTTGCCACCACTTATACTTCGTTAATTGTTAGCAACCGCTCTCGTAATGATCTTGAGATTGATGTGTAAGTGCATACTCGAGCCCTATTGCAACGGTTGGTGGACAATAATTTGTTATTGAACACAAATAAAAACTGTGTTCCTCAACATTCGGTTGAGGAATTCGGATGAATATTCTTTCAGATTACTTGTAGGCGAGGACAAAATTGATTCAAGCCATTGCACTAATTTCCTTTGACTTATGATTGATTATCGCTTTGATTTTTCAAGACATAACGATGAAGTATCTCGTAAGTTAAACAGTAGAATCTTTGTAATTAGGAGGCTTGTACAGTTTTCTGACATGAATGTTCTCCTTATAGCGTATTTCAGCTGTATATATCATTATTTACTTGCAGTTGCAATTTTGGGAGCTGACACCACAAAAACGAAACAAATCTTTCACCTGCAAAAATACCAATTAGGCTGATTTTTGGAATGAATCAATCTGATTCCTGTGGAGTGTTTTTTCTAATCTTAATATTTTGATATTTTTCAGTATCTCCAATCTTAACACCCTAACACTTTACATGTAACATGAAACCGTACATCGCCGCTCGCACACCCACAGCAAACCATCAGGGAAGCGCGCGCCCATGGTGGCGAACGGGATGCCGGATCAAAACAAAACTAGGTAAAAAAGAACACCGTGGTCAGTATACTCAGGTTTCATTTACTAAGACAACCGCATAGGCCTATCCAGTCAAAAATAAATATATATATATATATATATATATATATATATATATATATATATATATATATATATATATATATATATATATATATATATATATATATACTATAAATAAAAAAAATAAAAAGTGCCTGCAGTAGTATACCTCAAACAATCCTCGTCAGGTGCACCTGCATACAAAAATTAGAAACGCCATAATTTGAAACAAGAAATGCCAATTCCACCCGGTATCCTTCGGCTAAGGGTGGGCTCCTAATGAAATCCAAGAAATAACTAAATAATATCTAAAAACTAACTTAAAATTAAATAACAAAATATAAACTATATAAATGGCAACAATAAACAATAACAAATAAATAAAGAATATGGGCAGGGTATCACAGATGTTGACTAGTAGAAATGTCCATCATGGTGGCCGTCCTTCAGCAGAGCGCAAAAGCGAAGGTTCTCTGCGACCACGCATGATGGAGAGATGACAGCAGAAAATCAACTCATCTCCTGGACCTCATCAGTGAGGGGCCGTAAACTTAGCCGCACATGTCAGAAGGAGAATAGCTCAGCAAAACTAACAAACACTTAAATAAACAAAATATATTAAACTGGAGCTACTCCTAACTTGTACACCACGGCTCGGAGTCTTTGCCACTCTACCGGAAAGGCCAAACGCCTTCAAATGGTCAGTGGCCTCTGCAGCCAATAAACCACACACACATACACTATATAAAACACACATGAGCCGGGGAGATATAGGTATTGAACCGGCTCAGACTCCCCCCCCAAAAGGAGGAACTCCCCTCTGTTAATTTCTTCAAAATGAAGAACCAAACGAAATGCCTCTCCCCCCAATGGTTGAAGAATTATAAACCGGAAACCCTGAAGTCTGCAGAAGGGAAAACCAAGAAAATCCAGTTGGAGGCAAGAAATCACTCCAAGAGTTGCGTGGGTACAAAGAAGAAAAACAGGAACCTTGATCAGGAAGAAGGAGCAGAGGTGATCAGGCCTCTGGACCTAAAACCCTCCCGCACAGACTAAAGAGAAATCACGGATGACTCCGGCAAGGCTTCAGATGGGATATGTGCGCCTTCCTGAAAATCTTCCCGGACTGAGGATCTCCCCAGTCGGGCAGTCACCGGAGTCAGAAACTTCAAGATGCGGTGGGGACCAGTCCACCTGTAGCAAAGTTTGGCAGCTCTTTTATCCACAGCCGAACTGACTGGGTGAGCCTTGCAGTAAACTAGATCCCCCACCTGGAAGGGATTGGCAATACGACGTCGGTTGTACTTCCTCCTTACTAACTCCCTAGCCCGAATGAGATTCCGCCTGGCTGCCTCCCAAGTGGCTTTCACATTGGGAGAGTAACCAGGATGGGTGGCAGAAGATCGCTAATTTTCCAAAGGTTTCGCCAAAGGGTTGTTTGGCGGAAAGCCAAATAATAACTCGAAAGGTACCGCCTTGTGACTTTCATGCTGGGCCGTATTAAAGGCAAATTGGATCCAAGGTAGTTGTTGATCCCAGGTGGTCTGATTTTCCGCATGAAAGGCAATGAGAGCAGATCGAAGATTGCGATATTAAACCGTTCGGCGTGAGAAGGCTGAGGATAGAAAGGGGAAGTAGTCACATGGCGGATTCCGTGCCCAAAGCACATTCTTTTAAAGATATTGGAGACAAACTGTGAAACCATTATCGGAAACTAAGGTGGCGGGGATTCCAAAGTGTTGAAAAAAATGGTTACGAAGTGCTTGCACCGTGAGCTGCGCGGTAGCACTCCGCAATGGGAACAAACCAAACATACTTGGAGAAGGCATCCACACAAACAAGTAGGAACTTAATTTCCGGACTTGCTACGCGGGAGAGGCCCAACATAGTCAATGAAAACCTTCTCCAAAGGGTTTTTTTTACCGTCCACCTCAGATGACAAAAGACCCAACTTGGTATTTTGAGCGGGTTTGCTTAGCGAGCACAGTTCACAAGAACGTACTCGAGCTGCAATATCCCGGTCCATACCTTTCCAGATGAACTGATCCCTAATCTTTGCGATGGTATTATGAATTCCTAGATGTCCGCCCACAGGAGAAGAATGAAAAATACTGAAAGACCATCGGTACAAGAAAGCTTGGCAGCACTAACTTAGGTTTTCTCCGCTGCTTGTCACGGCAGCATAGAGCACCTCGGTACAGAAAATAAGGAGGGTGGGCACCTCCGTTTTTAAGCTCATTGATGATAGCAGTCAGCTCGGGATCCTTAAGTTGGTGTGGAACAATGTCCGAAAATGCCAGAGGAAAGTCTAGGAGCACGCCACAACATGGCGGCTCTGATAAATTCTGGTGGTCGTTGGGTAAGTGATACATGCGTGACAGAGTGTCCGCTATGATATTTTGGGTGCCTCGCACGTGCTGCACTGTGAACTTAAGGGCAGAAATTTGGGACTACCAGCGACCAATCTTCCCGAGCTGACGGGGGTGGGCAAGGAGCCAAGAAAGTGCCTGGTTGTCGGTTTCCAACAAAAATTCTTTATGTTCTAGGTAACGCCTGAACTTGTTAATTCCAAACACGACAGCCAAACATTCCAGCTCATAAACAGAACAACTCTTCTTCTCACAAGGGGTTAACGTGCGTGAAGCATAAGCTATGGGCTGCCGGATACCATCTACTTCTTGCGATAAAACAGCAGCAACGGCTAAGGAGGAAGCATCAGTTTGCAAGACGAACTTACGACTGAAATCAGGCATAGCCAAGACTGGAGGCTGCATCACTGCCTCTTTCAGCTGCTCAAAAGCAGTCTGTTGCGCTTCACCCCACTCAAACTTGGCACCCTTTTTCCTAAGAGAGTTCAGAGGGGCCGCCACTTCAGCAACATTGGGGATGAAACGACGATAAAAATTTATCATTCCCACAAAACGGGCAATCCCCTTGGCATCCTTAGGAGGAGGAAACTCCCTGATTGCCTGGGTTCTCTCTGGATCAATACAAACACCTCGAGAAGAGACAAGATGACCCAGAAACGATATTTCAGGCTGAGCAAAACTCACCTTTTCAGGATTGACGGTAAGGCCAGACTCTCGCAGCCTAGTTAGAACTTCCTCTAGATGAGTCAAGTGCTCCTCATAACTCTCACTGTACACAAGCAGGTCATCCAGATAGTTGAACACGAACTTAAATTTGACATCATGAAAGATAGAATCCAGGAGTCTGGTGAGTGTTTGGGCCCCCACAGCCAAGCCCATTGGCACTCGGGTGAACTGGTACAAATTCCAAGGCACACAAAAGGCAGTGAGAGGTCGAGACTCGTGTTTTAGAGGAATCTGATGATAAGCCTGATTAAGATCAAAAATGGAGAAATACTTGGCCTTACCAAACCAGTCGAAAGCAGAATGCAAATCGGGGATAGGCACGGAGTCAATTTCTATCTGAGCATTGAGCTTTCGATAATCCAGTACCAATCTGGACTTCCCATTAGGTTTCGGCACTAGAAACGCTGGACTGGAAAAATTTGAGCAAGATGGCTCGATTACCCCACTCTTAAGTAAATCATCAATCATATTTCTCAGAATTTCCATCTTGGGCGGAGCAAGCTTATATGGATGGGAGCGTACAGGACGGGTGTCTGTAAGACGAATCTCGTATTCCAAGAGATTGGTCGTGCCCAGTTTGTCAGTTAGGACTTCAGGAAAACTGGAACAAATCTGCCTTATGTCCTCAGCCTCTTTCGGCGTAAGATGTCCTAGTTGGTCAGGAGGAGTCAAGCTCTTATCTTCCATCTCTAAGGCAGCAGTCCCACGAGACTCGACATCTGAAAAGGGAACGAGCACCCGCCTGGCGAAAGCAAAGAAAACATGACTGGAGGCCAAATCCAAAATCATGCCAGTTTTTCCGATAAAATCTGCTCCCAAGATGAAAGGAAAAGTCAGGTCCTTAGCCACCAAAAAGCTCCAATCCCAAGAGAAATAATTAATTTTGATGTGAATCTGGGCACTACAGATAATAGGTAAAGGTGTGCGTGAAGCAGTCCAGCAGATAAGTGAACTAGGCTCAACCTGCCGTATTAGCCCAGAGGATTTTAGATCTTCAAAAAACGACAAAGAAATCAGGCTGCGTGCTGACCCAGAATCAACCAGGGCCTTCTGCACCACATTCCCCACAAGTACATCCAGTTGTGGGCAGGTTGAGCGGGCAGCCCTTACTCCCTGCGCAGCCAGAGCAGCAACCTCCCCTCTCGGCCAACGATGATAACTGTCCCCAAGTCTATTTCTTTCTGTTTTCTTTCTGTTCTGCATTAAACCAGCTACCCTTTTACCATCAAAATCAGGTACATATTTGCCCTCAAAATTACCTTTACGGCACGAGTCGGGCTTACTCGTCCGCAAGCTCACTAGTTTTTTTTATTAAGTGGACAAAACGGTCTAATATGTCCCACTTGCTTGCAGCCATAACAGGTAGGAGGCTGCCTACGGGAAGGAGCAGCTGCTGGCTCAGACTGCACCGGAGCATGGACCGGCCCCGGAGGCAAGTGAGGAAGATGCCTCGACATGGCCTCCCTTTGATCATCCGCAGCCTGAACCCCTCTAGAGATGATGGAGAGGCGGTCCAAATCTGCAAAAGATGCGGGACGGCTACAAAAAATCAAACGGGAGCGTTCTTCAGGTTTAATGCCCTCCAAAATAAGGCTCACCAACTCCGTTTCGCTCAAGCTCAAGCGCAACACCCGGGCTACATCCCGTATCTCCCCGACAACATGGCTCAACGTCTCGTCTGGTGCCTGAGGACGGTAAACGCGTTCCACCCGCAAGCGCTCCCTAACCCGAGCAGGTACAAAGAACTCCAAGATCTCGGCGTGGAACTGGTCAAAGGTGGCACCCTCTCTTAAGGCAGTCTAGAAGGCGATCAAAAAGCGGCCTTAAGGAAAACTGCGCTAAAATCTGCATAAGCATGGCATCTGTCATACCAGGAAATTCTCTTAGCTTAAAAACTTCCAGAAGGAAATGGATAAGTAAATTAGTGTCAAGCCCATCAACTCTGGGGAAGTGTTGTAAAACACTCCCAAAGGATGGGGCAGTTTGCCAAAGCTAGAAAAGGAAGGCACAACTATAGATGATGCCTCACCAGCCGCTTCAGGAGGGCCACTACCCCATCGGAGACATAGTAACTCTGGGAGGCTCGAAAGAAAGAGCCGGTGGATGGTTAGCAAAAGTAATGGTAGTGGGAACCTCCGTTGGAGTGACAGCGGTAAAATAGTACCCCCTTCTCTTTCACCGAGCGCACCTCACTCAAACCATCTAAGGCTTGTTTTAATTTGTTACTGGCCAAAAAAGCCCAACTTTTAATATCAGAGTTTAAACTAGGAGCTGACATAAGTAAAAACTATTCTGTCACGCCAATGTAAAAGCTGAGATGCCAATCTAGCCTTTGCTGACCCGGACATGGGAAGTGACTCAAAATTAATATCGTCTTCTAATTCCTCCATTCGGGTTTTACAAAACTCAAATTCTGTGTTAATTTGGAACTCTGCATTCCAGCTGCGGTCCAACGCTATACAAGCCCGTAATTGAGCTCTTAATGCCCTCACATCTCCCTCGGGCTTCTGTCCTCTCGCCAGGACCTCAAAAACCAACTCGGGCTTGCGTAGATGTTCAGGCACCAGGGAAAACGCCATACCAAACAATTAAGACAAATAAATACCACAATAAACAACAAAGCGTACGCAACAATTACTTAGTAACCTAAGTGGACTCAACTCACAAAAGGCTTACACTGACGAGGTCCAAGTGAAGAACTTAATACCCGCTACGTAATAGAAGGATACCCTGCAAATATACAGTAACCACAACCTACAAACACAGAAGCAATAAATATAACAAAACAACACATTGATAGGGGAGAAGTAGAGTACAGTTAGATAAATTTAGCGGTTAAACCAATTTAGAGTCCCTTGCTCCCTGCAAAGGGTAAGTCTGCAGGAAGCAAGACACTAAACCAATTCCACCCGGTATCCTGTGCTAGGGCGAGCTCCTAATGAAAAAAAAATTGTGTACTCTAACCTCCCCCTACCTAACACTAACCTACACCAACAAACAAAACCAGAACTGAGAGACAGCTGAGAGAGCAGCTAACCACGCTCTGCTACCATTGAAACCGTACATCGCCGCTCGCACACCCACAGCGAACCATCAGGGAAGCGCGCGCCCATGGTGGCGAACGGGATGCCGGATCAAAACAAAACTAGGTAAAAAAGAACACCGTGGTCAGTATACTCAGGTTCATTTACTAAGACACCGCATAGGCCTATCCAGTCAAAAATAAATATATATATATATATATATATATATATATATATATATATATATATATATATATATATATATATATATATACTATAAATAAAAAAAATAAAAAGTGCCTGCAGTAGTATACCTCAAACAATCCTCGTCAGGTGCACCTGCATACAAAAATTAGAAACGCCATAATTTGAAACAAGAAATGCCAATTCCACCCGGTATCCTTCGGCTAAGGGCGGGCTCCTAATGAAATCCAAGAAATAACTAAATAATATCTAAAACTAACTTAAAATTAAATAACAAAATATAAACTATATAAATGGCAACAATAACAATAACAAATAAAATAAAGAATATGGGCAGGGTATCACAGATGTTGACTAGTAGAAATGTCCATCATGGTGGCCGTCCTTCAGCAGAGCGCAAAAGCAAAGGTTCTCTGCGACCACGCATGATGGAGAGATGACAGCAGAAAATCAACTCATCTCCTGGACCTCATCAGTGAGGGGCCGTAAACTTAGCCGCACATGTCAGAAGGAGAATAGCTCAGCAAAACTAACAAACACTTAAATAAACAAAATATATTAAACTGGAGCTACTCCTAACTTGCACACCACGGCTCGGAGTCTTTGCCACTCTACCGGAAAGGCCAAACGCCTTCAAATGGTCAGTGGCCTCTGCAGCCAATAAACCACACACACATACACTATATAAAACACACATGAGCCGGGGAGATATAGGTATTGAACCGGCTGAAACATAAGAACATATTCTAAACTACTATTACTAACAGATACAATCTTTGAAATTCCAGTTCTTTGGTTATACTAAAGCACTACACTACATTTTTGAAAGTCGTAGTTATACCCTGCAATTAAATTATTTAATACCCATTCCTCCACAGCTTACGTCGGAGTCGAATGTGGTTTTGTTTCGGAGAAGGATAAAAAAAGTTTGATCCGTTCGGAATGTTACCGTATCTGAGAGTGTTTATGCCCAACTGTCTAATCTGTAAAATGATGATACTATATTTACGTATATATATATACTATATTGAACCTATAGTAACATATCTAATACATAATTATCATATTTGATATTTAATGTAGTTTACATTATAATCAGGTGCTTTATAGTATAATTCAAATGTCAGCTATATTTATAGATATAAATACTGAATGGATTGTAGCATTGTGAATGCTATGTATAAATTCGGATAGCAATAAAAGATTATGACTTTGACTACAGTTTCTCTTCTTTGAGTTAACCAGGTAAAAGTCCTTTATGCGAGCCTTATCCTGTGGATGTGGCCTTAAAATTCCACTTTAACTTTCCAAAACGTATTGCATGTAAACGATTTCCGTAAATATGTAGATTTAAGTTGAACGTTTATATATATATTCACATCGAATTCTTGGGATTTACTATCACATTTTGTTATTTGGCACACCCGAAATCAGAGTAGTGTGAATCTCACATCGTATTTCAGGCACATTGTTACATGTAATATCAATATATAATAAATCCATTAGTTGGCACAGGAAGATCGCACAGCAATCAATCAACTAGTCTGAGAAGCAACTCTGGTGGTGCTTTAGGTGTTGTAGGATTTTATAATACTATTAAGAACACAAACATAAGTATATGTCAGTAGATCATAACTTTTATATGTGATCGAAACATCTGAGTGGAAGTAGAGCTTCAGCGTCTGGTTTGGTGAATACGAGAGTTTTGTAATAAAAACTTTGTTATACATCAAGCAGAGTATTCTTTGCACGTTTTATATTAACCCTACCATGCTTTATATTAGCTGATATTGAGAGTATTTTAAGTTGTTTGTCTCAGCGCCTGTACAATGACACCATAGAATTTTTCTGAGCATGAGTATTCCTGAAATATCAGAATTTCAATGATTATCAGTTATGTGGGAATCGGAAGTCATTTACTTATATGTACAATAGATCTAACGTACCATTTATTTCCCTCCCATAGGCCTAAGTTGCCTTCTTCATCAAGAAGTTAACCGGTTGTGTAAATTCCATTATTTTTGCATTTATTATGTATATTTTAAAGTATACTCTATGTCGTTGTTCATACGTTATTTATAAGTTAATTATTTTTATACGTTAAACCTGTGTGTTAAGTACGATGGAATGCAAATCTAAATCTATCACACAACCTTCTCTCTTTTTGAAATGTGATTTATATGTCACATTAATAAAATAAAATAAAGAGGAAACCGTCTATATATTAATTTGTAATAGCTACGGTTTTGGCCGCAGGTTTATGATGTATGTTATTGATAACAGTGTATATCAAATTTAATATATAATTAATTCATCACTAGAACTGTATTGAAATAGGTAAATGCTCAGTATCAAATTTAATTGAAAATTCGATTAAAGCAAATTCAATACGTGCTGCATTCATACCAATATTTTCTCAATATTTCAAGAATTATTATTAATTAAGCTAAAGTACATGCTACTAAAACAACATTTGACATTCACATTTACTTGGTTTTATCACAACATTATATATTCAAATAAAATATATTACATTTTATACCACACTGCAGAAAATATTAATCACAATTGAATGAATTATTGTACAATTATAGATCATTCACAATTTAGAAAAAATATTTGAAATCATTAAAAGTATATTTTTCATATTATAAACAAAATATTCTTCTCAGTGGTGTAAATTCGCAAGTTATAAACCAGATTGAAAATAATAGAGGGGTTTTCAAGTATATCGTTTCTGTGTCATATGTCGGTAATCTCCATCTTGTTCTACCCGAGTAAATAGTATTTAAACTTTTTGTTTACAAAGTTATCGTTCTGCTTTATGATGTGAACTTAATCGCGGTTTAAGTGTATTTTGAAATGAATGCAGAAATAAAAGCAACAACAATAGCAGTCGGTGGGGAAATCGTTATTGCAGGGTGTTGAAGCGTAAACTGTACTGAAGACAAAATTACTTGCTTTAGACAACTCTAAATGCTATTGATTATTAATAATTATTTATGTATGTTAATGTTAAATACTTATTGTCACAAAAAATTATAACATTATATATGTCATTGTCTATGTATAATAAGAGATTGTACTTTCACTGAAAACATGAATCATAAATACAGGTATCTGTCTTGCCAGTTAAGTAATTCAATGACAGCGTTTAATTCATTATGCTATGCTCTAAGAAAACAGTACTCTTTTAACTGTAGAACTAGGAATGTTATCTTTCGTTACTGGAGGCTCCATTTTTAACATCCATACAGTTTTTTTAATTATGTATTTTACTTCATAACTTCAGTTTAAATGTAAGTAACTACTTCTCACAATTTATTCATATAAATTTGAGGAATATTAAAATAACAATAATCTACTTTTAGTGTCCATGTAAATAATATTTAACAAAATAGAAGACATTTTATAATTATTTTTGGAAATATAACAAAAGTGAACACTATACGTGTAGATAGCCCTAAGTTGTTTCTAAAATAATACATTTTAAATATTGTTTTAATTTTTAATTAATTATTTTATAAATTAAACTGACAAAACTTTATATTATTTTTAAAAATCTTCTACTAATGGAGTACGAGACCGAGAAAACGACAACATTTTAATGCATATTAAGTGAATTTGGTGTAACAGATATTGATTCTTAAATGATACACCGATATACTAATACCTTTTTAAGTGATCCAAACTAAATCATCCAGGAAAAGTATTTTGTGTAAATTTGAGTACACTATGTTTAAGTATGTTACAGGGATAACTTTTAATATGAATTATAGGATCGAAGATGTATAAAATATACTTTGATAATATAAACCATTACAACGATTAAATATACCATAAAAACAATTGTAGTAGAAGTAATTTCAGAGAACCATCAGTACATAAAACAGGTTTAAACTGTTGGGATAAGCTATCACAAACTATCCTACGAGTGAGAAATTTTAGAATGAATAGGGGTTTTGGATTATGTACTCAACAGCCGGACAGGGTACAAGTTTCTTGTGTCCTGATTCAGTGTGAAATTAACTTAGGTTAGTTGCAGCTTATTGGTGCTGTAGATCTGATACGCTGTCTCTAACAACGTAGTTTATTGACACGGTTAAAGGATCTATCTAGGTTCCAATGCTTCCGATGGTTGTCATCTTCTCTCTCCTGTCCTTTACTATCACAGTACGTGTCGCCGTCGCGTCGTTATTTCGCTATAAGTTGAGATGTTTGATTGACTTGACAATGGCGATCATCAAAACCCAATAGATGTACGTGCACAACCATATATCCCATTCTATCCTATCTCGCATGCTAAGTAAATTGAAAGTGAACAGATGAAATCTTTATCGAGATACCTTGTGAGTATTAACCCTACGTATGTTACTACATAAACGTTCAAGTGGTATATGGTGGAATAAATACAACCAATTAATTTATTATGAGAATGAAGTACCCATAAAACCAACATGAAATGTTTTAACAAGTTGTTTAAGTTGTCAAATACGATGGAGTGATATGCATTATAAACTGAGTCTATGTTGTATATATTATATATAGGGTACAAGTTCCTGTGTCCTGATTCAGTGTGAAATTAACTTAGGTTAGTTGCAGCTTATTGGTGCTGTAGATCTGATACGCTGTCTCTAACAACGTAGTTTATTGACACGTTTAAAGGATCTATCTAGGTTCCAATGCTTCCGATGGTTGTCATCTTCTCTCTACTGTCCTTTACTATCACAGTACGTGTCGCCGTCGCGTCGTTATTTCGCTATAAGTTGAGATGTTTGATTGACTTGACAATGGCGATCAGCAAAACCCAATAGATGTACGTGCACAACCATAAATCCCATTCTATCCTATCTCGCATGCTAAGTAAAGTGAAAGTGAACAGATAACATCTTTATCGAGATACCTTGTGAGTATTAATGCTACGTATGTTACTACATAAACTTTCAAGTGGTATATGGTGGAATAAATACAACCAATTAATTTATTATGAGAATGAAGTACCCATAAAACCAACATAAAATGTTTTAACAAGTTGTTTAAGTTGTCAAATACGATGGAGTGATATGCATTATAAACTGAGTCTATGTTGTATATATATATATATATATATATATATATATATATATTTATTTATTTATTGTGTGTGTGTGTGTGTGTGTTCCAAATGCCAATATATATATATATATATATATATATATATATATATATATTACATTTTGTAATGTATATGTAACTTGTGAAAATTAAATTTTTATGAACTATGTTAACTTTTGACTAGATCATTACAAGTTATGTACACTATCAAATAATAATTCCTGTTATTTTTCTTTTTTTGAAAGTTTTGAACAATGCATAACTGAAAACTTGAATATATCACCTTTTTGTAATTGAAATAATTATTTTATGAGTCTTCTATCTGACAAGTGCGGAAAGACATACACACACACACACACAAACACACACGTACAGACAGACAGACACACACACATATACCGGGAGTCCCAAAAGTCCCACCCCCCCTTCTAACTTTCGAACGGAACTTGATCCACAACCCCCCATTTTGGGTTGAGGGGCTAAGTTCTCATGTAGCGCAAAAATCATCATTTGTCATTATATAACTACCCCGCAAAGGATATTGGTTTGTTTAATTCCGTTAAAAAGTTAGAAGGGGGGTGGGACTTTTGGGACAGCCGGTATATGTGTATATGTATAATATAAAAGTATAAACGGTATTGCTGAAATAATTAAAGTGTATAAGTATGTCCTTTCTATATCGTGCACAAGACAGACAGACAGGCATGAAAGTTTCATAAAAGTCGAGTTTAGCTGAGCTTCACTCGAAAAACTAAATATGGAAACTTTTTTTAACTTTTAGATGTTGTTTATAGCATTGATACCTAACTAGTAAATTAAAATAAAGATAAAATCAAAAGAAAGTGAATGAAAACATTAAGAACACGTTATTTTTAATATTTGTGATAGCAAAAACACCATTTTTAAAATATAATTTGCTTCTTCAGTCCAGGAAATGAACGACGCATTGACTGTTTAAACGCTTAATACCACTAATTAATCTAAGCAGGAACGAGCAGCTAGAGGCGATAGTTAAATTTAATAACTGAATGAAAATCAAGCCAATCCGTAAGCAGAAACAATTGAATTCATTGAAAGTGTTATAATTTTCCTAATTGTTATACGACATTGAATAATAAATCTGTTCACCTCGGGACATTGTGAGTAAAATCTGAATAATTTGGTTCTAAAGTTACATTTTCACTTTCCATTCCTTTCAGAAAATATCTGTTTACTTGAATGGTTGACATTTTTAATGTGTTTATTACATTATTTAATAAATATTATAATACTATAAATTAAACCGATATATAACACCAAACAATATATACTGTAACTGTTTTAATATACATTGCTAAAGTAGGTTAAGCGTCCTCCTTCACAGTATATATAACAGGTAACCTAAGATAACCTTCAATATTAGGTTATCTCAGCATTGAGTACCATTACTCTTACATACTTTCCACTCCCCTAACGAGTATTTTTAATTTCCGATAGTGTAATTATGACATTCAGACTGTTTGAATCAAGATAGAGGGTGAGAGAGGAAATAGTTATTAAGCATTCCACTAAGAACAGTTTAATATAAGGTACGTTCCAAGTTATACTCGCTCAATATTAGCTTGCCTAAAGTTCGGATCAAAGAGGAAAAGTATTGGCTTTAGGAGTTACTTTACACTGAAAATGAAATTAGTTAAGATAAGTCCATTGGATACGTTCACAGCGTATTCTTACGACACTTATATGTGAGTGTGAGATTACGTCAGTATTACGAGGCACGTCCAGAAAGTAAGTGTACTGGTACTCTTACAGCAGTACAGAACACTTTTTTCAACATGTTGGCAACACTTGCGCGTAGCCTGAACCCTCCCCTTCAAAACGAGACCAATCCGAGGTTATTGTGTTGAAAAACTCTTGGCACAGTAGCATCTCTCGCGAACAATGTCGATCGTATCTCCCGCCAAGTGCGAAATTCGCGCCGTCATTCGCTACCTCATTGTGAGGAGAAAATGCTCCGGTTTAAATTTGAGGTGAAAACTGATTAGACTGCCTCTTAGTTTTAGGCGTGTAGTGGGTAACCCAAGTTTCGTCTATAGTGGCAATAGAACAGAGAAAATTATCGTCTTCGAGTTCGTAGCGTTCCAAAAACTCTGGAGCTGTGTAGTCGATTCAATTTGTGCTGTTCTTTCAGCTGTTTTGGGATCCACCTCGCAGATAATGTCCGATATTCGAGAGTTTATGTGATTGGTTTGTGTATCAGGGATCTGGAGATTTGCGGAAACATCGCAGAAAGTTCATCTAACGTCAATCAGCAATCGTAACGGGCCGCATTCTCGATTTTTTCCACAAGTTAGTCAGTCACAATTGAAGGTCTTCCGCTCCTCTGATCGTCATGCACGGAATTACGGCCATTTTGAAACTCGTGACACCACTTGTACGCTTGTACGATTCATAGCTCCATTACCGTAAACAGTTTTTACCTCATCATAAATTCCAACCCGAGCTTTTACCCTTCACAACGAGGTATCGAATGACGGCGTGAATTTCGCGCTTGGCGGGAGATACGATCGACATTTTTCGTGAGAGATGCTACTGTGTCAAGAGTTTTCAACATACTAACCTCGAATTAGTTTCGTTTTGAAGGGGAGGATTCAGGCAACGCGTCAAAAATGTATTCCATGCAGCTGTGAGAGTACCAGTACACTTATTTTCTGGACGTGCCTCGTATATCACATTTTAGAGTGAATCTGTATAAAATAAAAATGTCATAAAAATTTTCTTAATAAAACTATGTTAAATTTTCGTTAGAAGTAAAGTTTTACGAAATTATAGTCTCAGCACGTAGTACTCTTAAAGTCAGGAAAAATTACATAAATCTGGCACTCTAAAAATAGTAGTAGGCATTCGTAACAGAATGTAGCAGCATTTTATAATCAGTAATTCTTACAGTATTTTTATAAAACTGGAGGGAATAAAATGTTTCTTTTTGATGAAAACATTTTAAATTCTTAAAGTATATTTCACTTAAATATAATACTAAGAACGGCCACATCCTTACTCTTCCTTGAACATACGTATTTAGCTTCTTATTGCGACCTGCTTTCCAAACTTTAACAATTATAAAATGTTTCGTATTGGCTGGGAGAATAAATAATTAGTTTTGAAGCGTAATTAAAATCTGAGAGAAGTATACTGGAGTGTAATGTATTAATTTAAATTATACAAACCGTTTATGAATCTACAAGTTTAATTGCTAACTGTTCTTTGATTATACAAAAGTTTGGTTATGTTCAGGAATTAACGTAGGGAAAAGTATAAATTTTTTTAGTAGTATCATGCAAATTAATGAAATGTAATGGTATAAAGAATATAAATATTTACGTATAAACATACATTTTACAGTAGTTAACCTTTGCACCGACAATTTTTGGTTCGTTTATTGATGAAACTATTATTTTTTGTAAAACGACGATGGCCGATCGTATCATAATCGTATGAAGAGGTCGTGTAAACAATACACCACAAACACAATGTTTGTTCTAGCTTATCCGACATCCGACTCATGTACTGACAGATCATGAATGGTTTATCAAAATGTGTAATACCGGATTTAGCAGTGTGATCTCAATAATTTATATGTGTCACATTTTGTCTTTGTATTATGTATGTATTCCAGGTTATATCTATTTGTATCATATATATATATATATATATATATATATATACAGGGTGAGTTTTTTAAAGTGATCCAATAGCTAACTTTTTAATTACATGACAGCACCACACTTTAAATTTGGAACTTGCTCAATTTTAAGTTTTTCTCAGGAATACACTTTCAAATTTTTTGAAGATGGCCGCCATTTTCCAATATGGAGGTCAACTTTAAAATCATTAATGGAACACCCTGTATTTTATGTTGTTTTTTAGATTTTACTCTAAAAAATAAAACCTTTTTGTACTTGAGAGTTTTTCCATATCTCTAATGGTTCAGGAGCTACGCGGACTGGAAGTTTTCATAATTTTTTCCAATATGGCGCCCAACTTTAAAATCTTTTATGGAACACCCTGTATTTTATGTTTTTTTTAGATTCTACTCTACAAAATAAGACATTTTGGCTTCTGAAAGTTTTTCTATATCTCTAATGGTTCAGGAGCTACGTGGACTGAAAGTTTTCACCATCAGTCCGAAAAAATCCGAAAGAAGCAAAGATGTCTTATTTTGTAGTGTATAATATATAAAAACAACATAAAATACAGGGTTTTCCATAAAATATTTTAAAGTTGGCCGCCATATTGGCAAAAATTATGAAAACTTCCAGTCCACGTAGCTCCAGAATCATTAGAGATATTGAAAAACTCTCAAAAGCAAAAATGTATTATTTTGTTGAGTAGAATCTAAAAACAAACATAAAAATACAGGGTGTTCCATTAGAGATTTTAAAGTTGACCGCCATATTGGAAAATGGCAGCCATCTTCAAAGAATTTGAAAGTGTATCCCTGAGTGAAACTTAAAATTGAGCAAGTTCCAAATTTAAAGTGTGGTGCTAAGACGTGTAATTAAAAAGTTAGCTATTAGATCACTTTAAAAAACTCACCCTGTATATATTTATAAATCTATATTTACTTATTTATATACTAACAGTTTCCCGAGGCTGCGCACGCAATTTCCTGTTGAAAACGTACACTATATTCACGTATATTTCTTGGTAATCTTCTGAGATAATTTAGTCATTCCTGCGTGAGCCTCTTAGGCGCATTATGAAGGTGGTTTGTGTGTGTTTGTGTATACATACACATAATCATAAAAAAATAAGCATTCAAATAATAGTATAACATTATATATCTGCAGTAACAGAATTATTGATCACCTGAGTTTAAAAAGAAATAGGATGAGACATGAAATAAAAACGAAAAACAATATAAAAGTAACCATTCGAATGTACCCTTTTTTCTAATCAAAATATGATGCTATTTGGTTATGTACTTATGAGATATTTCCATTGAAAATGTTTTAAATTCCATGGACCGACACTGTAAAGTGGGAGACAATAACTGCTTCTTTGTATGGATGTTGTTTTGATTTATACGATGGACGGGTTTTTTCCGGACATCTCCCATCGTTTAGTGATACAAAAACATAGTAATACAAGATCGCATAGATTTGCAATCTGATCTCTTCATTGGCTGAATAACTAACCTAACTTATAACTATATGTTATGTGTATAGCTGTGACGATAGACCATTTATTTTAACATATATTATGGAGATTTAAATAATATAATATATTTTTATCGACAGTTAAACGTATCTTACGACTTCATTGTTTCCAATGTGTTTTTTCTAACCATGACCTTGCTGCCTGACAGTTTGCTGAACTAGGGTACAGTCGCTTTGTCTTGTTATTAAACATTCCTCAACACTTATGGGATATTGACATTCCTGAGCAGCGTCAAGCGCCAACCCTGAGCCCTTGCTAGTTGAACTATAATGAAACTCCTGTTGGATTACACTCTAAACTATATTGGAAAAATCTATCCTATTTAAATTCAACAATTCACAATTAAGAGGTTTTTAGACTATTTTATTTTATTTATTACAACTGTAAATGACTTTGAGGATAAAGTTTTCAATACAATACAGCTACTCGTATGAAATAAATAAATACATTACATTACGCATGGTACAGGAACACTAAGAATAATAATCAATTCTAAAATATATCTATGTATAAAAGACACAACCCTCACTCACTCCCTCCCCTGTCCTAAAAAGCAGGCTGCTTGCCGAGCCATTGGTGGTGGTTCGAAGGCACCTTTAATCGTTTGAAATTAAGTGTTAGAGATAGCTTCTTAACCCTAACTTATTCTGGTAAAATATGGACATTCTTTACTTTTTTAACAGTTTTTTCCGTGTTTTACACTTATATCTAATGAGAAATAAAAAAAAACTTAAGTATTTCTCCAAAGCTTAAGGATCTATTGCCGTTAAAATGGGGGTGCGCCCATAACAGAACTATATTTTGTGTTTCGACTTCTCGAAGTTCTAGTAACAACTAAATCCTTGGCAAAGTTCATAAAATCATTAAAAATCGCGCCTCTTATTAAATACACCTAATGGACGAAGAAACGAGGGGACAAATTTGTACGTTATATTAATTTTTGCTTCCTTATTCTGGATTTCTCGTGGATTGTCCTAGAAATATCTTGAGGTTGAGATGGATTGTCTACCAACAGAGGTTAGTAATATTCAGAATTTTTAAGGATCCCATTCCAATTTTTCCATATTAAAATTTATTTAAAGTAGATCATTAGTGATTACAGTATAATTTTATGGGATCTGCAAGAGTATAATTGTTTCAAAAGTAATTTTGTTTAAACTAGGTAAATGTTTGAAGCTTGAAGGAAGTTTTTCATGCAATTAAAAAGTGTGTTATTTACTTTTTTTACCCATTACACAGTACAGCGTCGTTCGGTTATACAGGTACCGAAACACTGTCTGGACTCTGGAATAATTTATACACAATCCAATGGAGTAATTAGGGATCCATCGAAAGACCTAAAAATAAAAGAAACCCAACACCGAGACGTAACCATTGATTAATTGCATGAAAGTGTTTCTGAACTTTCCACAGCGTGTGAGACCAACTCCTGACAACCATCAGTCTTGGTTAAACTGTGCTCTGTTCCAGCAGATCGATTCTATCTCTTAACAGATCCTCCACTGTGAACAATTTAAAAGCAAAATCATTAATATGTATAATTACAGTGTTAATGACGTTTTATAAAGTCCTATCTGTGATGTTGATCACTGCCTTTAATTTTGAGATGCCCTATCAGTTCCATCCCCAACTCCAGTGATAACTATACAAACAATACAATTAAAACTGTCTTTATTTAATAGACGAAGTTGGAACTATCAATTTCCGATAAAAGATAGAAAAGATTCATCACGGGACAAAAATAATAAAACTCACAATCAGCGAGACCTTTGCATTTTGTAAGAAAATATGGAAAAGTTACCACACGTTCCACACTTCAAGGACCAGAAACGAGTGTTCCTCATCTCAATCAAATTTTAATATCTCAATTCGTATCCTAGAAGGCTTTTTAGATTGCTAATGAGATAGCATCGCCAAAAAGAGCTTCAGCATAAGATATTATCATTAAAATCAATAGAATTATTCTTTGCAAGGCAACTAAAATCATCTAAAAAGTGAAGCTACTATATTTCAATTCAGTCTGTCAGAAGATATTAAATTGGTAGGTTTGTATAAATTCGACTTCGTGTTTTGAACTATGTATATTTTACTGGAATTTTTATTTGTAAACAAAATTTGTGTCATACAATTGATTAAAGTATTACACTCAAATATTTGGCAAGAAAATATTACCTAAATAAAAATTAGTCATATTTAAAATATATATTACAAATACGTCAGTGTAAAAAAACAAACAACATTTTTATTTTGCTGCCCAGTTGTAAAATATGAATATTAAAGAGGAGTTCCGACGGAAAGACAATTAAAAGGTAAGTGGCTTTAAATCTTCAAGCTGCCAAAATTTAATCCTCTCGCTTCTACAGCTAAATTATTGGATTTGATACATTAGTCTTAAAATTAAAAAAAAATATGCTAAAATACTAAAAATTTAGAAATACATTTGAAATTTAAGTTGATATTTCACATAAGCGCAATGACTACAATCAAGCTAAATATTTATTTAGTGCACATACATTTGGAATATTTATACAATGCATTATTCTACAAATTATTGTTACACTTCACTATAAGGGAGTTTACTAATGTTTTTTTTATTATTGATTAAAATTTAAAATTTAAAAAATTTAAATTATTTTTATTACCAGTAAACAGTGTATAACTAACTATAACAGTATATTCACTATGATACTATCGTTTTTTTAATAAATTTTTTTGTATGATGTAATAACGGCTGAAATTCATGGTTGTTCAAACAAATTGTTTCAAACGTTAGTTTGTTTCAAACAATTAATGGTTTTGTTTAACATAACCATACACTATTTAATTACTTTATTATGTATGTTACATTATGTGTGTTATGCAGGTTAATTGTTCATCCAAAGTAATTTTACTATATTACTGATAAATAAATATGTTAAAAGGTTATAGAAAACTCGTTTCTTTATATTTAAGACCGAGCCAATAAAATCCCTTTTAGCAGAATCCTGTATAGCAGTGAATAAAGTCCATTTAATCTACAAAAGGTTGTTTCCCGCAGGTTTATCGTCACTCTACTGGTGAGAGGAGAGCGAAGGGGTTGGGCTGATAAGTAATTATTACTCAAGACAAAGCTTTAGCACTCCCTCGATATCCCAAGAACCTCTGTCATTGTTACCTGCTTACAGTAATTTGTGCAGAAAGCGCACTGTTGAACTATGTAAGTCGTGGAATTTTGGATTTAACAGTCTGATTACTACCGAAAGTTACTTGACATTATACCAAGAAATATAGCTGAACACGAAAATGAGAATGTTTTTATGCATTACACATAAACAAGTTTCAATGTCTTATGCGACTATATTCTATAACACTTAGCGCTCATAATAATGAATATGAATTGAATACTTTTCAGTTTATAAAAAGAGTTTTATAGTAATTGAAAAAATTAGATGGAGCAGATACACACTGCGGCGTGGTATTGTTTAACTCCAAAACAGCGCACAGGAGATTACACTATAGCTATATTGCGGCTTATGAACAGCCTTAACCAACCCTAATTGTGAGCTTAACAGCTTTTACTTTGAATTTCCGCGTTACCTCTCCACATAACTGGAAACATTCTTGTACGCAAGCTTAATATCACGTATATAAGTTTGGTGGCTGAGGCAAATAATTGAAAAGACAGCAGCGGGGTTAACAATATCTAATCGTTTTATTAAGCACTTTTCTTAGTAATAAAATTTGGTAAAGAACAATATTGAACTCCATACTGATAATTGATGCTTTTATTTGTTTATTTGAAATTATATTTAGTTGATTCGTTTTATGAGCGTGTACATTAAATTTATAAAGGTATACCCGATTATTATTAGTAAAATGATATTTAGATTGAGAGTGTATTCCAGCATACTTATAAAATACTATTTTTAGCCTAGTAAAGGGTTATAATTTCATATATAAATAGCACGAAATCTGTGAAACCTGAAGCTTAATGAGGGTTCTAAACCTCTCAAGCACCGGTGTTATTAGAAGATACTTCTATATGCCATTTCCAGTTAAAGGTTCAGGTATATATAGGTTGACGAGTGCAATGCAAAATTTATTATTAAAGGAAGAGTCGAAGGTAATTAAATGAAACGTCTTTTTATTCTAGAGATTGATTTACGTCCCGGCGGCTCATTCGCTGTCTAATAAAGCTTAAGCACAGATTTTTTCGATTAATAAACATTATTATTATTAGTTCATAAAATTGGATATTTTGGCATAAGTAATTTTACTTCATTTTAAGTTATCTGGGTTAAAATTTTAAAGTTTATTTTTGAAATGGACCTCTAGTTGTGATATTTAAACATTTTAAAGTATATCCTCTTATTAAACCTACTTTAATTAAAATACTTTAACTGTCAGATTTAATTGGCTGAATGTCAACGAAGCCACCGTGGCTCTGGAAAAAACATTTATCAGCGTATATTTTCATGTCTATCCGCACGATATCTCGAAAAAGACCTACAGACTTGAAGTTTTGCATGAGGCTTAATTTCTATAAATTAAATCCATCAGCCCAAATGAATATATTCGCCGACTATAGGTTACTATGATGGCAACGAAAAACTGGCACAAACAATAAATTTGTACACAAACTCTGTGTTATATATAACATTTTAAAATGTGGTATAGTGATGCATGTAGCTTTGGAGTTTAAAGTGCGTAAACAGAATAATTAATATATAGGTAAATCTGAGGTCGATAACGATGAACTTCAATACATGGGATTTGGCTGAGCGTTAGCTAATAATTAAATTGAAACCATTATGGTAACCAGAAAATAGCAGAAAAATTAAATTGTAAACAATCTGAGTGCAATCATACGAGATCTGAAAATGTGACATTAACATTTGTATCTTATTTATACAATTAAAAAACAGAGTGAAAAGCCAACGAAAATATTTGATAGTTGTTGGAAAGTTTTGAATATAGCACACATTGTAATACCCTCCATATTTCATCTGAACTTTTATATGTGAACAATGCTGTGGGATATAATTTAAAGAATAAAAGTGAATGTGGCAAGATGGCTCCAAAGTCTTTCATCTGCAGACTTTAAATACATGAAAAGTAAGCATGCTACAGAAAAAAGAATGAGGTCTATGTTGGTTCATGTCCAACCAAGGAATTTGTATGAGCGTTACTTAAGCCTAGTAGGCTAACTTTATTAAAATTTTATCTTTTGTCCGCTGAGGTTATTTTCTGTACGACTGTCTGCTGGATATATTTCAGCAGAGCAAATAAAATGTAGATTTGAAATTTTGAAACGACAGACATACCATATTCTATTTATGCCTCCAACTTTGAGCATTATCACAACAAGGCAGAATATAAGATGCCTCTTCCACATTATTATGGCATGGAAAATGTTAAATTAGTAAAATTATCTTTGTTGCTTGTTTAAAACAAAAGTTATTTTCAATAAGAAAGATTTCCTCATTTATTGAAAAAAAAAAAAATTCAGCACGATTATTCTGTCTTCTATTTTCGAAACCGAAGACGTGAATATGCTGCGTTCACTAAGTTATTACCTTAGATAGTGGGGAGAAAACTACGGTTTTCTGGACTAATTCCAGCTGGTGGCGAGGGTGAAATAATTTCCACTTATAAACTAGTTCCGGTCATCGTAGTGGGATATATGTGTACCGAAACTTCACTATTACTTAATTGATTGCCTTTAAACTTTTTACTTAAACACACTAATCATTCAAACTCCATATTATGAAAGATTAAACGACCGAGATTTTAAAATATACTTTATATATGTAGGTTATGATTCAAATCTTAACGGCTTTTTAAAATTAATAATAAACAGATTAAATTCTGTGCCACGAGTCAGACATTCTTGTTTCATAAGTGGAATTCTGTTCCGTTGGTTTAGCGCTGAATTATATATATTTGCAACATTAAAATAATAGAATTTCTAATTAACATTAAGTAAAACCGTACGTGATAAATAGATATTTACTCAATGTGTCAATGATAAAATGCTGATACTATACATATATATATATATATATATATATATATATATATATATATTTATTTATTTATTTATTTATACACACAAAATAATAATAACCTAACCGAAGTTTGTTACAGAAAGAGGTTTGGCGTACTCGTACCTTGTATATTCACACTGATATTTTGGTATTTTCCTTTCAAGGTCTATGGTTTTCAATGCATTTCTAATACGTGATGCTTAGTCTGAAAAACCATAAAAATAATAGCGCAACGCGCTAATTTATAATAATTAACTCAAAATTCCATATTCCAATGCTAATTTATTTAGCCAGCAGAAAGTGGAGTGTATAATTTTACATTACTTTTATAGATTGTAAATTGTAGTAAATTTTTATTTTAGGTCCTGCATGATTTTATGTTGTAATGAATTTGAGATAAATATGTACTACTTTAAGAAAATTGTATACGTTTATTGTAACTACATAGGAGTACAATTGTAAATTGAAAGTCGGTTCACAATGCCGTTATTGTTAACAGAGATGGCATTACAAGAACAATAGAGCGATGGCAATACAGTCTGTTTACAATAGGAATCTCATTGTACTACCACAATTCGATCATTTGACATATCTCTGAGACTTGATTACAGTAGAAGACTCGTAACACACTGAGCATGTGTTTTTTAGTTATTCTTCGTATAGGTAAAATATTTGGGAGTCTTTAAAATTTTAGCAGGATGTTCACAAAAGTTTGGAAATATTGTTGATAAATAAGTTTGGTATTATTGAGAAGATACAATAAATAATGAAATTTCCTTAACACTATAGCATTCATCTCTGTTTATTGTCTGTCCGTCTATATGAGATTTTAATTTAAAAAATCATAATCCATAAAAAGGTTAAGTTACTGCCTTGTCGTTTTCAATGTATGTCATATTAGCATATTAATTTTAGTTCAAATCAAATCATTTCTTTATTGCTTTTAGACAATATATAACATTGTATAGCAGTCGTCAAATATTCAAACAGCAAATATTCTACACACTCACACACAGTCATACTTACATTTCACTCATTCACACTATCTTTGGATCCAGATTTTAAATTTTGGTAGTTTAAGATAGTTTTAGATATCCCAGCGACTCATCATAAACTCCTCTAGCGAATAAAATGCTTTTGACACCAACAGGCATTTGAGACGAGTTTTGAATTGGTTTTGATTAGTTGCATTTTTACACTTTCAGGGAGCTTGTTGATTAAGCCGACGCCAACCTGATGCGGTAAATGCTGAGATACCGCCAGTCTATGACTATGGACTCTAAAGTTGTCCCTGGCTCTAGTCTCATACTGATGAAAGTCCCTGCCCCGGACTAAAGTGCACTTCGATTGACAGTACAGGATCACATGAAACATATAGAGACAGGGCAATGTCAGCAAACCTAGTTCCCTAAAAGAGTCCCTACACGGACTCTCTGTAATTCAACTTTGCAATAATTCTAATTGCCTTTTTTTGAAGCCTAAAAACGCGTTCCATCTTGTGTTTGGCACAGCCCCCCCACAGTCTCAAGCCATACGCAAAGTGCGGATATATGAGACCGAAAATATGCCGTCATTAAGACTTCAGGGGAACAGTATTTAGCTAGGCTTCGCAAGGCAAATATGCCAGAAGTAATTCTAGCACATATATTGTTAACGTGGTTCGTCCCAGGTCAGACCTTGATCAATGTACATCCCCAGGAATTTTCGTGGATCCAGTTTCCTCTAAATGGACATCGTCCACAAATACAGCAGGTTGCCTTGCAAATTCCCTTGGTCTTAGGCAGAAATTGATGACATTTGATTTTGATTGGTTCGTTTTCAAATTCCTGTCAGTAAAATACTGAATGCATGGTCAGTTCCACAAATGATGTGATTTCCAAATCTTGTATAGTTTTTCCTTTGAAGCAAAGAGTCGTGTCGTCGGCATACTGAATCAGATCACCATGCTGGATCACTGAGTTAAGTCTACAGACGTAAACTAAAAAAAGAATAGGCCCAAGAATAGAACCCTGAGGGACACCGTGGGCTGTTTTAATTTTACTAGAGATGACATTCGAAATCTGCACGCATTGATCTCGATTCTTAAGATAAGAAGCAAGCCACGCGTTTGGCAGACCCCGAACGCCACATTTTTGTAACTGGTGCAACAGTGTTTTCATGATGCACACAGTCAAATGCTTTGGATAGGTCAAGAAAATATGCTGAGCACTTGTTCTCGTCTTTCCAAGCCATCAAAAACATTGTTCAAAAGACTGTTTACAGCGTCAATTGTTGATCTTTTTTTCCTGAAGCCAAATTGTTCAGGATTTTAGAATTTCATTGCTTTCTAGAAAGCTTTCAAGTCTTTCACAGAAAACCTTTTCAAAAATTTTGCTGAAAACTGGAAGAATTAAAATTGGACGATAATTGCTGGTTTTGCAAGGATCGTCTTTTTTTTAAATCGGTATAACTTTAGCTGTTTTCAGTAGACTTGGAAAAGTTGCAGATTCAAATGAAAAATTTATCAATTTTGTGAGTGGCCTCAAAATGTACCTAAAAACAACGTTTGAGTAACTAAAGTGACATCCCGTTAGCGTCACACGATTTCTTTGAATTCAACCCCTGTACGACACGGGCTAACTCCTCCACACACACAGGGGCCAGAGCCATGGATGCAACCGGTTCCTAACACCAATTTCATGATATCGAGGTTCTGAAATTGACGAATCAGTTGAGGCCACAGAAGAAAAATAATTATTAAATTCGTTGGCAACCTGCAACTGATCATCAATTACGCGTTCATTAATTTTGATTGATATAGACTCAAGGTTTCGGTCCAAGTTTGATTTATGTGCCGATTCACTGATTATTTTCCATGCAGTTTTAGAAAAGTTTTCACAATTTCTCAGGGCTCTATTGACGTCATGAGCTTTAGCAGCTTGAATGACTTTTCTATAGATCCTTCGATATGATCTGTAAAATGTTTTAAAATTTTCGTTTTGTGTTTGGACAAATATTGAGTGAAAAAATTTGAGTTTATCTCTGGAAATGAGAATCCCTTTAGTTAACCAGGAATTATTTTTGGGTTTGAAATTGTTTTTGGTTTTTATAAAAGGACACGAAATGTCTAAATAATAAATTAAACGTTCATTGAAAGCTTGATACATGTCATTGACATTGTCAAAGCTGTTCAAAAAGCTCCAGGTTTCGTTTTTTAATAAATTGTTCAAATTGGAAATGTTTTGGAAATTGAAAGCTCTTTTAATTTTAAAAGATGATTTTTGAGTTTCTATTTTACATCCATGTATCACAACCTCCTGCGCAAAGTGATCGGAGACAGCCGTATTCAAAAACAGAGACCGTGACGTTAGGAATGTTTGTAATGACGTTGTCGATGGCAGTACTCGTCATAGCAGTCACTCGTGTTGGGGGTTCACGGACCAATTTAGATTAAATGAGCTTAAAACATCTCGCAGCCGCTGGGTCAGGGGGTCGGTGAGATCCAAAACGTTGATATTTAGATCGCCAATTATAGTAAATTTCGATGAGTTTAAGAAAAGACAATTTATAAGATTTTCAAGGTTTGTAAAAAAAAGATTCGGCACATCCATTGGGTGATCTATACAACCCTACGATTGACATTTTTCCAAGAGTGTTAGATATGATCTTAACACCACTGGCCTCAAAGTTTAGATCGGTAATGTGATTAATTTTGAAATTTTCAAACTTCAATGGTGCTTTCACGAAAATTGCCACACCGCCCCCTTTAAAGTGCGTTCGACAACAATTTGATGCCAATTCATAATTTTGAATTTTGAAAAAATTTATTGTTTCAGTTTTGAAACCGTGTTCCGAGACAACAAATACATCAGGTTTGAGTTCTTCACACATGAGCATTAGCTCATCTATTTTATTGGTTGCACATTGGGCGTTTTTTATGTACCAATATAAACTTTTCAGTTTGTTTTGAATTAGAAAACTTTTGAAATTTTTGGCAAATTTTGAGTTGGGTATTTTTCTAAATTTTTAACTGGATCCAAAGTTTCTCCTAACCTTTCTTTAAACAGGTGTCGACAATTGAGTTTTTTTGGTTAGGAAAGCGTCCATTTTCATTTTCCCTTTCAGTGAAGGTTCCTGCTACGGCGTCAGCGTAGGTGTTAAAATTTCCGGGACGAACTATTGGATGATGTGGAGTGTTGTCCGTGCATGGAGTGTCTAGAGAGGGCACTTGAATGGGAGAAAGAGAGCTAGTTGATTGGAAGGGGGTGGAGATTGGTGATGACTGCAGTTTGTTTGGAGATGTTGAATCAGGATTATATTTTATAGGAGAGGGAGGGGATTTAGAGAACGGCAAACGACCCACTTCCACCAGACTTCTCACCAACAGTCCGGCCAGAATCCGCTTGCCCGACAACCTCAGATGCAGACCATGGCGATTGAACCAGCGCCTTTCTATGCTGTTGATGTTTAGCAGCTGGGCTCCCTCGCATCTGGCACATAGCTCCTCGATATAATGGTTCACGGCGGTGGTTGTCTGGTTCACTATATGGTCAATTGGGAGGTCGTGTCTTTGAGGGATGGTGGCCACAATGACCCGGGATGAGGCGAGGCGGGTGATTATTCGCTGCTCCAGATGTCGGTAAATGTTCTGAGACTCACCGGTTGCAATATCATTAGTGCCGGCGAGTATGACACAGCAGCTCCCAGGTGGTGGCGGGGCGCCGGACGTAGCATCGAGAAGTCCCGCTGAAGGCTTACAGATCCCACTTACTCTCGTAGGCAGTTTCACACGTTGCTGAACGAGACCGGCCAGATGACGTGCATGGCTGTCCCCCTCGATAATAACGGTCTGGAAGGGTAAAGACGTTGTAGGCTGCTCCTCTTGACGATGTTCAACCCCCATCGTATATCCCTCCCGACTAATGGCCTGAGTTGTAGACTTTTCCGAGGGTTTCTCTTCTTCTTTTTCTTTTTCTTCCCTTTCTCCCCTCCATTCCTTGTTTTCGAAGAAGCAGTCTCATCGAATTCAGGTAAGGTGGCCAGGGGTGTAAATTTGTTTTGGGTCTCGATTGGGACATTCTTCATTAGGACGAAAGTCCAAGTCTCAGTGCTCTTCCCGCGGTGGCACTCACATCTATCAGCCTCCGCTCTTAAACACAAGTTGTCGGCTTCTAAGACCTGGATAGTATTTCTGAGGCGTGATACAAGATTGTGAGTTTCCACACACCGTGGATCCTGACAGGCATTGGGCACTTGCTCACACTGCACAGCGCGGTCGATCTTGGATACGCATGATGAAGGTTCGATCCGTGATGTATCTGCCACGAAAATCTGATTGGTGAATTGCAGGAGGCGAGTATCTGATTCCACCGAGTGGTCTAGGACATCTTGGTATTTTCTTTGAAGATCCGCAATCTGCAACCTCAATCTCATGTTTTCGTCCTCTAGTCCACGTAGACCCACCGGTGCATGTGACCCAACATGCCCCGATGATGACGCGAGAGGCGTGGATGACGAGGGAGGTGTGGACGACGCGGCAGGCGTGGACGACGCGGCAGGCGCGGATGAAGCATCAGGCGCGGACGTCGCGGCAAGCGCGGGCGAGGCAGCAGGCACGGGAGATGTACCAGTTGTGGGAGAAGATGACATACGTGAAGACATAAGGGATCTCATTGTTGACGGGTGAGGTCCAGAATGTTTTTCATTAGAAGAGACAATCGATTCCCTATTTACATCCGTCTTCAGCGTAGCTATCTACCCAAGCAACGCCATATAGTTTCTTCACTTTTTAGTGTATAACTTTCTCTATATTTTATAATTATTGTGTATTATGTGAGGTTTTGCCGTTTTTTGTTAATTCTATTGAAATACTCATGATTATTTATTTATTTAAATATAGGAAAATTTAAAATTATTAAAAAGTTATGCACACGTCAAGTAAAATGAAATAATACATAAAATAAGGTTTAATATAACTAATAAAAAGTCGACACAAAAAGATAACTGGTGGTCCTTGGTATCGAACTCGTGTCCTTGAGTTTATCAGTCAGTAAGCGTTCCACTACACCAAACCTGATTGTGAAATCAAGTGCAGGCACTTAATGATAAGGTGCGTCCGGCGTGATGTTAACGAGCGTGTGCACCTGCTTGCATGTTTTATACAGCACAAATGTACAGTAGATTTATAGGTTATAATAAAGTTCAATAAATTAAAGTCTTGCCACGCCTAAAATTCTAAACACTGATAAAACACAAACATAGATACTCATTTAAAATTCACAACTAAATACAAACAAACATTACATTAAATTACAAAACTTTAGTCAATTAAAATTAAAATGCCACACGATATAGTGTCGTGTTGGTAGATTGACAGTGGCGCCGCCAACCCTCGGAGAAAATATTGATTCGTTACTACATTCAAAACGACACCTTAATAAATATTTTGTAATAAAAACCAAAAACAGTTTCAATAAACATAAAAGTATCCATTAAAACTCTTATTACTTAAAATTTAATACTAATTATTTTTGAACGGACGATAAATAACGGTAGAAATATGTGTTTACTTTCGTATAAATCCACTTCAATCAAAAAAACGTTTGAGAAAATCTAACCACATCCAAAACGGTTTCCCCAATGTTTTCTGCACACCCTTATATTTTGTTTCAGTCTGTTTTGCAACGGAGCAATAAAAAAATCTGCTAAATTATATTTTAAATCGATATTCATATGAGAATTTTCCAATTATGTATCTGGAACAATAACTATGTGTAATAATTACCCTTTCTTAGAAAACTTAAGTGCTTCTTATGAAATATTAATTCAATTTAAATCTTCTAAGACAATTAAGCAGATACGATATAAATAAGTGTGACCAGATATATATCCATGATTTACCTTTATGTGTAAGCAGATGACGAAAGTAAAAATTCTGTGATAATGATGACAAATAATAACCGAAAATACCGGGCTAGTTAGAGCTTAATAACCCATAATGGGAAATGAAAAGTAGCACCAAATAGATTTGTAATAAAACAGTCAGTTGAACTGGGTCTGTAGTCATTTCGGAGGGACTATAGGATTGGACCTGCTGTCATCTCGGGGAGACTGTGGATTAGGACCGAATAATAACCGAAAATACCGGGCTAGTTAGAGCTTAATAACCCATAATGGGAAATGAAAAGTAGCACCAAATAGATTTGTAATAAAACAGTCAGTTGAACTGGGTCTGTAGTCATTTCGGAGGGACTATAGGATTGGACCTGCGGTCATCTCGGGGAGACTGTGGATTAGGACCTGCGGTCAGCTGGGAGGGACTATTGATATTGACCTGCAGTCAGCTGCGAGGAACTATGGATTCGAAGCCATAACTGATGAGACGAAAAATTGTGCCTGAGTATGAACATATACCAACTAAATAAAAATAAGGAAGATTTTCCATTCCTAATTTATTCCATCACTGATGTTTACGATCCTTTGGAGAGCTTTTCAATCAAGACCTTTCAAACGATGGTCTGCCGTTGAACTCAAGAAATTAAAACGTTATTGTTTTTGTTATAACAAACTGTAATATAATTCAAAAACTGATAATGCTTCCATATTTTATGGTACTTTTATTTCCAATAACGGCGTATGATATCTTACACCAACAGCACATATAAGGTAATATTTTATATTAATAAAATCTTCAGAGAATATATTTTGATAAATGGACTCTCATTCAATAATAATAGATATATGTTATGTAAACCAGTTACTAGAAGAGAGAACATGTATTTAAGGGGAGTCTGACGTCAATTTTTGAAAAATTTTAGATTTTTTAAAAATATTTTTTTCTTGTTCTCTATTATTTTTTGATCATTTTCAAATATAATACTTATATATTTCACTTTACTAAGCCACATAAATTAATTTTACAAAGTTATAACACATGGGTGATTTTTACATTCTCGACTTTCATACTGTACTCATTCTGTAACTTTTGAAATATTGATATTTTTGTTTTACATTTTATGTTGGCTACACTGCTCCCTTTACTTACATCACCTGCTTGATTTTAACAGCTGTCTGTTTGTTTTGATTACCGTATTGTTTACATTGCATTTCTTGTTTGTGAGTTGAGTTTTGTAAGTGTTACTATAGTTTCAGAACATTATTGTTACTGTTGTATTATTCGTGATATTTTACTAGTGTGTTGTGAACAATGCCATGCATAAAGAAGTTTAGTAACAGAAAATATCATGGGAATCAATATACTCCTAGTCCTGTAAGCAATGCAGGCCAAAGTAGACTTAGTAATGAAGGTACTGACCTATCAAGTCCTAGGCCTAGTTCATCTCAAAGTAAGCCTACAACTCTTTCTACTTCTAGAAAGAAAACTAGTCTACCTAAGAATGACTGGGAATAGAAGAGACTATATCAATGAAAGAAGTCAGGTAGAAAATATTATTATTGACCTATCCGTCTCAATGGCATTTTCAAAAATGTTCAATGCCAGCGATGTTCATGTAACACATTAGAAATATTTGAACTTACTGACAGAAGGAAAAGTTTGGCATCCCAACCAGAACTAAGTTGTAGTAATTGTAACGAAAACTTCAGATTATACTTCAAGTTAAAAAGTGTCATCTGAGATGAATAGTGTGCATGAAATAAATCTTAGGCTAGCCTACGATATGCGTATTATTGGCAAAGGTCAGTTAGCTGCTGAAACGCTTTGCGCAATCATGAACTTACCACGGCCCCCTCAGCGCTTTCAACTCTACAATCAGACCTTAGGTAAGGTAACAATAAAAGTAGCTACTGAGGCTATGAAACTTGCTGCTCATGAAGCAGTTGTTGATAATGAGGGCAGTATAAATATTTGTGCTGCATTCGATGGAAGTTGGCAAAAACGGGGCCACGTTTCACTGAATGGAATTGTTTCAGTCACTAACATGGTAACTGGCAAGGTTATGGATGTGGAATGCTTCACGAAATATTGCTCTATGTGCAACAATAACAAAAAGAAAGATCATATATGTACATCTAATTACAAGGGAAGCAGTGGAGGTATGGAAGTGGCCGGAGCACTTGCAATGTTCAATCGGTCAGTGGAACAAAATGGTGTAAGGTACACACAGTAACTAGGAGATGGAGACAGCAAAGCCTTCCAAAATTTTGCTGATTCAAAACCATATGGTTGCATCCCCATAGAAAAAATTGAATGCATTGGACACATCCAAAAAAGGATGGGAGCCAGGCTTCTAAAATTGCGCAATGACTGCAAAAATGAAAAACTTGAGGATGGTAAGGGGTTGTCAGGTAAAAATCGGCTTACTATAGAAGCAGCTACTCAATTGCAGACATATTATGGTCTAGCAATTAGAAGGAACGTTGATAATCTTGACAATATGTACAAAGCTGTTTGGTCAACGTTTTTTCACAGACTATCAACTGATGAAAGCCCACAACATAGACTTTGTCCTAAGGGAGAAGATTCTTGGTGTAAATACCAACGTTCCATAGTAACTAAAGATGCATTCACCCATAAAAAATTCACTCCTTTTAACTATTATGAACAAAAATTAAACCTATCTACAGAGATTTGTCTAACAAAACTCTACTGGGGAAATGCCTACATGGAAAGACTCAAAATCCGAACGAGTCGTTCAATAATATTGTATGGTCACGGGTCCCAAAACGCGTGTTCGTTGGGCTTGAAAACACTCAAAATAGGAGTTTGGGATTCTGTTATAACTTACAACTGAGGTTATTTAGGTAGGGTAAAGGTTTTGCAAGAACTTTTTGGTCAGGCTGGTGCAAATTGTGTACTTGGGCTAAAGGCACTTGACCAATTGCGGCAAATAAAAGCCGATAAAAAAGCTGAGGAAGTGACCAAGGCGGCCAGAGTGGCAGCAAGAATTAAAAACATGGAAGAAGAAGAGGAGCTGTATGGACCTGGGATTGATGCTGTTGTGTGAAAAAAGACAATATTTTATTTCCGCTTCGTTTCCCGAAAACTTCAAATTTTCAACTTCAGGTACACTTTTTTCGAAACATTTCTCAATGTATTGCCTTGAAATTTTCACCACACATTCCTTTTAATCTCTTATACATGTTAAACCTAACTTTACTGTATATTAACAAACAACCAAATAAATATTTATAATCTTAAAAGTTTTTTAGTGTTATTTTTTTACAACATATATATAATATTTTTGAACAAAATCATGATCATATATACATTTAGTTTTAGGTTTAATAGTCAGTTGAAGAGTCATAACAAGTTATTAATTTTGGTTTACCTTACTGTAGTAGTTTTTAAGAAAATGGTACCGAAAAATGACAAATTTAACATTAGGTTAAATGAGACATCAGACTCCCCTTAAGAAAGATAATAAAATATAGTTAAATTTCTTACTTTTTAGCCACTAGGCGTCAACCAATCAGCGATATGAGATATATTACGTGTTGAAAATAATGTGGGATTCCTACTTAGCCTTGTCTAAATTTACTAATATTTATTTCTTGAGCGTTAGCAAATCCCATAACACTAGGGGATTGAAAAAAATCACTTCTGTTTGACTGCCAGTCCATTATCTGTGGAACAAACAGATTTACTGGAATACTCCGGTAATGTGTTTTCCTTTAATACCGATTATGTACTCATAAGAAACAACAGTTAAAGAATATTTATTCAAATATTACTTTAACCATAATCAAGTAGGTGCAGTTATACAGGGTGATTACGCTTCCCAAAGATATGCAAAATCTGTGGGAAGCGTAAACATGGGCCCAGAATGCTTCGTTAGCAAGTTACGGCTAGCGAAGGTTTCGCCCGAATTTCAGCTTACCATGTAAAACGAGATCCTCCTGAAATTCTGTTGAGGTATATTTAATTATCGTAATTATAGGTAATTATTATTTATTTAATCGCGAATTCAATTGTTTCTTATTGTTCTTTACCTGATAAATTAAATTAAACAGGCCACAGTGCATAGAGATAAGTAGATGTTGAGAAAACCCGTGCCTAATTAAAAAATAAGTGAAAACGTTTTTTCATATTTTGGCAACTATGGTTTTCATATTTCAAAATCAAACATATCACACAATTGAATAAAGGTTGTATAAATTTTATTGTGAAGATAACCGTGTAAATAATGTACAAGAGAAGCGAATAGATGTTAGATTCTATGAAATTTAATTCATAACAGAACAAGGTAAAATTAAC
The DNA here is from genome assembly GCF_021130785.1 of Homalodisca vitripennis. Taxonomy (NCBI): domain Eukaryota; kingdom Metazoa; phylum Arthropoda; class Insecta; order Hemiptera; family Cicadellidae; genus Homalodisca; species Homalodisca vitripennis. The sequence continues at coordinate 4,354 of NW_025776841.1, read as the reverse complement.
CGGTTGAACTAAGATGGGTTTTTATTTCATTTATTATTTCTTGGGTCTTTAAATTTATAGTAAAATTTAAATAGTTACAATGTAATTTAGATCTAATACCTAATATTTTTTTAAAGTACATAAAAATTACACTACTCATTTGTTTCTTTATTAAATAAAAATCTTTTTCATATTTCTGAATATTTAGAGGTGGAATTTGTACGTTAGTTCAAAAGAAAAGTACAGTGATCTTTCATATAACATAGATCTAGTCAGCCGCTTCAAAGGAGGCCTTCGGTGACAAATTCTGACCATCTTGTGTTTTAGGGCACTTTTAAAGTTGATGAGCACTTAATCAATGAAATCGAAAACGGCCTATAAATATTTGTTAGAGAATCTAATTATTATATATAGAAAAAAGTTAATATAATATACAATGTTTACACGGAACAGTTGATTACGTTAGACATTCTATTTTAATTACAATCCAATAACCTTAGAGACCTAGATAGGGGTTTTCGCTATTTTAAAAGCCAGTGGGGCGTATCCCGGAAGGATTTTCGAATTAAGAAAAGGCACACATTCATCCCAGGGACCGTAAGAATGTCCACGTAAAATTTTTGTAAAATCAGTTAAATAGTTTACTTGTGAAATAGTTTACGCATTTATAATATTTTAAGGATTAGGATTTTTCACTAATAAAAAATATAAAATTAGTAAAATTTTAAAACCTGTGTACTCTTAAATTTTCACAATGATACTATCAACACAGAAAACACAGGATTGCAAGTTATTCTTGTGAATTTCAAAGGGACAACTGTGTTGTGAGGTTCATAAATGAATCAAACTTGCAACTATTGTCGGAGTTAACTACTAAAGTTTGTTTTACTTGTTGTCCGGGTGTTTGGCTGTACGTGCTGAGACTGCAGTCTGTTTAGTATATGATTTAGTTCGTAATATACAGTCGTGTAATAGCGTAACAATTTTGGTCTGTGTCATCTTGTATAACAGGCCATTACTGAGTTTTGAGTTATCACACAAGTGAAGAACCTTTTTTTTAATAACACAGATTGTTTTAACTGGTTATCTAAAAATTGCTAGTTAAAATATTTAATATCATGTTAAATATATCCTTGGCCATAACATTCTTGTTAAATAAATACACATATTACGAGAAATAATTATTCACAGTTTACTGAAAAAACATCATTGTTTGTAGCATAAACTTTTTGTTGATCAATTATACATTCTTATTATTTTAATATTGCTCAGTTTGGAGAGTTAAGAATTTATTTAACCAAATTTGAAGAAGAGTATGGGAAATGAGGAAAAACGAATATGGTGTCCTGTGATAGACTGAGAAGTAACCATCATTGTTGTCTGGCAGTTAAATCAAATTTGTTTTAGGTTACCAAAATGTTTAAGTAATCTATTTTGACATGATTTCCATACGTGGAGTATTAAGTACTATTTCAGACTTAGGTCATAGATTTAACTGACTACCCAATTTTATTGCCAAATTATTTCAACCTTTTAGTAAAATCCTTGTCTGACGTAAAATGTAACATTTTTACCTTTAGGTTACGCTATCACTCGTAGAATATATAGAGTATATGATCCTCCATCAAAGAACTCAATATAGCGTATTTAAAAAAGTGTTTTATTATACTTCCATTCTACAGTTTTTTCTCAAGACATTCTGTGGATAGATACAAAGACAGGCAGAAGATAAATTTGACCAGCCAGAAGAGATACTTTCTAGCATGTCCTTAGACTGACCCAAGATTATCGAGTTAGTTAATTTTGTCTTAATCTTCAAACCAGAGAAGTTAGGTTATTAACACTACTGAATATGCCATGCATTAAATAGATACGTAAATTGGGTTTATTATTTAGTGTGTAATATATAATCCTTAATTGTATTCAAACAAATTTTGTCTTTACGTAATAAAGGTAGACTTCTATATTACTTGTAAGAGCATCAACAGATTTTATACATAATCTGTACTTTTTGAAATTGATAATTTCCTTTATCACGTTGAAACACGATAATCATTTAAAGATATATATTGATATTTCGCAGAATATGTTCCTTAGAGCAAAAAATATACTTCAATTAAAACGTACAATGGTATTATTGTTATTTTGGTTGGTTATACGTCAGAAATCCGTTCGTCGCTTTATAGCCGTGGTTTTTAGTATTATATTTTTCTAGTATAAAAACATAGCGAAACAACGTACTTTATTATTGGAATGTTAGTCATTAAATTATTTTTACTTATTTTATCGTTTATGACAAAACTACTAAATTCAAATATCAGCCAATAGGCAAAAGCGTCTCAGAAACAACAATACAAAATATATGCATAACTTTTATTCCACTTGTGCCCCCTATTGGCATAAGTAGTAAGCAACCTCCGTTTAGATACAAGTTGTTATAAAGAACAACATATAACAATTCGAGGACATATGGCTTAATTAGTAAAATTATTAACAACACATAAACTTAATATACTGAGGTTTTAATGGACCCATCAACATCTTTATTTTGTTAATCTCTGTTTATTATTTAAGGCTACATATTTACTTTATGGTTTATTTACTCTGTACATTATATTTAAGGATTATAAGAGATTTGTTATAATATTTTGTTATAAATTGTTTTTTGTAGGTATATCCTTGTTTCTATTAATACAACTTAGAAGTGTCTAAATGTCGCATGACTGGATTCACTTAGGTCACATTCAACATTTAAATCCATAAGCTACATGAGTTACTACGTCATATTTTTAAAACATCATTTTATTGTAAAAGTTTCTTTTAAAATTATTTAACCTGCGATTCTCACCCATACGATCAATGCAATAATATTCGCTAATGCTCATCCAAATTTCACGGTGTAACAAACACCACCTTCAGTTCAGTTCGTTCTCCATATATCATGTGGAAATACAGACAGTAGGCACATAGATCAAGATAAATGATTTCTCCGCTCGAGTTATAGCTTCGCTAATGGTCAGCCCATAACTTACTTTATTTAAGTAATCGTTTATAGTTGAATAATTCATTGTTAAAAGTATATAAAACCGGTGTTCCTAATTAATAGTAACTAACTGTTTTTTTCTGAGAATTTTAACAAATTTGCTAGTAGTATTGTGTTTCAGGATTATAATGTATTTAGTGGCGACGATATATCATGGTGGCTATAGACCAACTACGATATGAAGTAAGGTATAAATACTAGTGACAGAGAAGCGATGTGGATTGACATAACCCAAACAAGGGAAATAATTAATCATACAAGGGATCAGGACAATGTGACCTGCCGAGAACGGCGTTTTAAAAACTCTAAAGCTCGATTAAATCCTGTTGATCCGTCCCCGCTATCCACAAAAACAAAGCGTGAGTTGATTTGGTAACACACTATATACAGTTTATCAGATGACAGTAATGTTTAGAAAAATCAAAATACTTTCTAACGTATCAGACATTTACATTGTGGATGAGTAAAATTTGTGCGATTTCTTATAAGGAAAGTCTTCTGAATTTAAGATAATATAAGATATTTTCAAGCTGTGAGTGGATGAAAATTAATTTTTGTGACGTGGAAAATTTATATGAAGAAATACAATAAAAATTTGAGCTTTTGAAAATAGTTTTAACCATGTCTTAAGGCTTAACAAGTATTTTGTACATAATATCAGATATACTGTACGAGTAAGTATTGAGTTAAAATTGGCGATTAAAAGAAAAATGAAAACTATTCTATATATTTATAAGATAGATTCCTACGTATTCGCTGCTATTTACAAGGTGCCACATCTGTTCCAATTTATACTTTGAATCAAGGATTGCAGAACAATATAAGTGATACTCGCTAGCAGAATAACTCTGATGAGTCCAGTAAGAGTATAGCAGTGTTTGCCTACAAATACAGTTCACAGATGTTTAGCAGACCAAGTAGAAGTTTAAATGCGCGAGAATCTGTATGCCAAACAGGCCGAGTGGTTTAAAAGTGGCTTCAGAGGGTGAGTACGTGGAACGATTTTTCGCAGGCGGACGCGCACCAATTGCACAAAATAGTAAAATACGGTAGAGTTGAACTCCGTCCATCCTCAGCAATCTTAAAAATGTTTATATTAATATTTATTGATAATTTTAATTTTTTTTTTTTACTGATTACTAAAAACACATTTGATACTAATTGCTGATTATTTTTTTACTACACGTTAGAATCTGTTTAAATTTACTTTTTTCATAGTATATTTTAAACTAAGCAAAGTAATATACGTAATCTGTTTTCGGACTTATACAAGAAGTATATGTTTGCAGCTTAGGCCTGCAACCTGAATTTCTCAGTTATTTCAAATTTGTT